>NW_027364868.1:0-166192 GCF_046119375.1 Phyllobates terribilis
TTTCAATGGCAAAAATCAATGAATATTGTAAATGCACAAACAGTAATATCTCCACATTGCACGGTGCAATTCTCTTTTTCCTGTTAATCCTAGCATGATAAAGAAGATTCAAAGAGAGTGAGATGCCAGCTCCTTTCATTCAGTCAGTAGCTTCAAACATTTCTGGACGTTTTTCAATGGCAAAAATCAATGAATATTGTAAATGCACAAACAGTAATATCTCCACATTGCACGGTGCAATTCTGAAATTTTTAGCTTTTTCCTGTTAATCCTAGCATGATAAAGAAGATTCAAAGAGAGTGAGATGCCAGCTCCTTTCATTCAGTCAGTAGCTTCAAACATTTCTGGACGTTTTTCAATGGCAAAAATCAATGAATATTGTAAATGCACAAACAGTAATATCTCCACATTGCACGGTGCAATTCTGAAATTTTTAGCTTTTTCCTGTTAATCCTAGCATGATAAAGAAGATTCAAAGAGAGTGAGATGCCAGCTCCTTTCATTCAGTCAGTAGCTTCAAACATTTCTGGTATATGAAAAACATGTTTTTCAATGGCAAAAATCAATGAATATTGTAAATGCACAAACAGTAATATCTCCACATTGCACGGTGCAATTCTGAAATTTTTAGCTTTTTCCTGTTAATCCTAGCATGATAAAGAAGATTCAAAGAGAGTGAGATGCCAGCTCCTTTCATTCAGTCAGTAGCTTCAAACATTTCTGGACGTTTTTCAATGGCAAAAATCAATGAATATTGTAAATGCACAAACAGTAATATCTCCACATTGCACGGTGCAATTCTGAAATTTTTAGCTTTTTCCTGTTAATCCTAGCATGATAAAGAAGATTCAAAGAGAGTGAGATGCCAGCTCCTTTCATTCAGTCAGTAGCTTCAAACATTTCTGGACGTTTTTCAATGGCAAAAATCAATGAATATTGTAAATGCACAAACAGTAATATCTCCACATTGCACGGTGCAATTCTGAAATTTTTAGCTTTTTCCTGTTAATCCTAGCATGATAAAGAAGATTCAAAGAGAGTGAGATGCCAGCTCCTTTCATTCAGTCAGTAGCTTCAAACATTTCTGGTAAAAAACATGTTTTTCAATGGCAAAAATCAATGAATATTGTAAATGCACAAACAGTAATATCTCCACATTGCACGGTGCAATTCTGAAATTTTTAGCTTTTTCCTGTTAATCCTAGCATGATAAAGAAGATTCAAAGAGAGTGAGATGCCAGCTCCTTTCATTCAGTCAGTAGCTTCAAACATTTCTGGATATGCAAACGTTTTTCAATGGCAAAAATCAATGAATATTGTAAATGCACAAACAGTAATATCTCCACATTGCACGGTGCAATTCTGAAATTTTTAGCTTTTTCCTGTTAATCCTAGCATGATAAAGAAGATTCAAAGAGAGTGAGATGCCAGCTCCTTTCATTCAGTCAGTAGCTTCAAACATTTCTGGACGTTTTTCAATGGCAAAAATCAATGAATATTGTAAATGCACAAACAGTAATATCTCCACATTGCACGGTGCAATTCTGAAATTTTTAGCTTTTTCCTGTTAATCCTAGCATGATAAAGAAGATTCAAAGAGAGTGAGATGCCAGCTCCTTTCATTCAGTCAGTAGCTTCAAACATTTCTGGTATATGAAAAACATGTTTTTCAATGGCAAAAATCAATGAATATTGTAAATGCACAAACAGTAATATCTCCACATTGCACGGTGCAATTCTGAAATTTTTAGCTTTTTCCTGTTAATCCTAGCATGATAAAGAAGATTCAAAGAGAGTGAGATGCCAGCTCCTTTCATTCAGTCAGTAGCTTCAAACATTTCTGGACGTTTTTCAATGGCAAAAATCAATGAATATTGTAAATGCACAAACAGTAATATCTCCACATTGCACGGTGCAATTCTGAAATTTTTAGCTTTTTCCTGTTAATCCTAGCATGATAAAGAAGATTCAAAGAGAGTGAGATGCCAGCTCCTTTCATTCAGTCAGTAGCTTCAAACATTTCTGGACGTTTTTCAATGGCAAAAATCAATGAATATTGTAAATGCACAAACAGTAATATCTCCACATTGCACGGTGCAATTCTGAAATTTTTAGCTTTTTCCTGTTAATCCTAGCATGATAAAGAAGATTCAAAGAGAGTGAGATGCCAGCTCCTTTCATTCAGTCAGTAGCTTCAAACATTTCTGGTATATGAAAAACATGTTTTTCAATGGCAAAAATCAATGAATATTGTAAATGCACAAACAGTAATATCTCCACATTGCACGGTGCAATTCTGAAATTTTTAGCTTTTTCCTGTTAATCCTAGCATGATAAAGAAGATTCAAAGAGAGTGAGATGCCAGCTCCTTTCATTCAGTCAGTAGCTTCAAACATTTCTGGACGTTTTTCAATGGCAAAAATCAATGAATATTGTAAATGCACAAACAGTAATATCTCCACATTGCACGGTGCAATTCTGAAATTTTTAGCTTTTTCCTGTTAATCCTAGCATGATAAAGAAGATTCAAAGAGAGTGAGATGCCAGCTCCTTTCATTCAGTCAGTAGCTTCAAACATTTCTGGACGTTTTTCAATGGCAAAAATCAATGAATATTGTAAATGCACAAACAGTAATATCTCCACATTGCACGGTGCAATTCTGAAATTTTTAGCTTTTTCCTGTTAATCCTAGCATGATAAAGAAGATTCAAAGAGAGTGAGATGCCAGCTCCTTTCATTCAGTCAGTAGCTTCAAACATTTCTGGACGTTTTTCAATGGCAAAAATCAATGAATATTGTAAATGCACAAACAGTAATATCTCCACATTGCACGGTGCAATTCTGAAATTTTTAGCTTTTTCCTGTTAATCCTAGCATGATAAAGAAGATTCAAAGAGAGTGAGATGCCAGCTCCTTTCATTCAGTCAGTAGCTTCAAACATTTCTGGACGTTTTTCAATGGCAAAAATCAATGAATATTGTAAATGCACAAACAGTAATATCTCCACATTGCACGGTGCAATTCTGAAATTTTTAGCTTTTTCCTGTTAATCCTAGCATGATAAAGAAGATTCAAAGAGAGTGAGATGCCAGCTCCTTTCATTCAGTCAGTAGCTTCAAACATTTCTGGACGTTTTTCAATGGCAAAAATCAATGAATATTGTAAATGCACAAACAGTAATATCTCCACATTGCACGGTGCAATTCTGAAATTTTTAGCTTTTTCCTGTTAATCCTAGCATGATAAAGAAGATTCAAAGAGAGTGAGATGCCAGCTCCTTTCATTCAGTCAGTAGCTTCAAACATTTCTGGACGTTTTTCAATGGCAAAAATCAATGAATATTGTAAATGCACAAACAGTAATATCTCCACATTGCACGGTGCAATTCTGAAATTTTTAGCTTTTTCCTGTTAATCCTAGCATGATAAAGAAGATTCAAAGAGAGTGAGATGCCAGCTCCTTTCATTCAGTCAGTAGCTTCAAACATTTCTGGACGTTTTTCAATGGCAAAAATCAATGAATATTGTAAATGCACAAACAGTAATATCTCCACATTGCACGGTGCAATTCTGAAATTTTTAGCTTTTTCCTGTTAATCCTAGCATGATAAAGAAGATTCAAAGAGAGTGAGATGCCAGCTCCTTTCATTCAGTCAGTAGCTTCAAACATTTCTGGACGTTTTTCAATGGCAAAAATCAATGAATATTGTAAATGCACAAACAGTAATATCTCCACATTGCACGGTGCAATTCTGAAATTTTTAGCTTTTTCCTGTTAATCCTAGCATGATAAAGAAGATTCAAAGAGAGTGAGATGCCAGCTCCTTTCATTCAGTCAGTAGCTTCAAACATTTCTGGACGTTTTTCAATGGCAAAAATCAATGAATATTGTAAATGCACAAACAGTAATATCTCCACATTGCACGGTGCAATTCTGAAATTTTTAGCTTTTTCCTGTTAATCCTAGCATGATAAAGAAGATTCAAAGAGAGTGAGATGCCAGCTCCTTTCATTCAGTCAGTAGCTTCAAACATTTCTGGACGTTTTTCAATGGCAAAAATCAATGAATATTGTAAATGCACAAACAGTAATATCTCCACATTGCACGGTGCAATTCTGAAATTTTTAGCTTTTTCCTGTTAATCCTAGCATGATAAAGAAGATTCAAAGAGAGTGAGATGCCAGCTCCTTTCATTCAGTCAGTAGCTTCAAACATTTCTGGACGTTTTTCAATGGCAAAAATCAATGAATATTGTAAATGCACAAACAGTAATATCTCCACATTGCACGGTGCAATTCTGAAATTTTTAGCTTTTTCCTGTTAATCCTAGCATGATAAAGAAGATTCAAAGAGAGTGAGATGCCAGCTCCTTTCATTCAGTCAGTAGCTTCAAACATTTCTGGTATATGAAAAACATGTTTTTCAATGGCAAAAATCAATGAATATTGTAAATGCACAAACAGTAATATCTCCACATTGCACGGTGCAATTCTGAAATTTTTAGCTTTTTCCTGTTAATCCTAGCATGATAAAGAAGATTCAAAGAGAGTGAGATGCCAGCTCCTTTCATTCAGTCAGTAGCTTCAAACATTTCTGGACGTTTTTCAATGGCAAAAATCAATGAATATTGTAAATGCACAAACAGTAATATCTCCACATTGCACGGTGCAATTCTGAAATTTTTAGCTTTTTCCTGTTAATCCTAGCATGATAAAGAAGATTCAAAGAGAGTGAGATGCCAGCTCCTTTCATTCAGTCAGTAGCTTCAAACATTTCTGGACGTTTTTCAATGGCAAAAATCAATGAATATTGTAAATGCACAAACAGTAATATCTCCACATTGCACGGTGCAATTCTGAAATTTTTTGCTTTTTCCTGCTAATCCTAGCATGATAAAGAAGATTCAAAGAGAGTGAGATGCCAGCTCCTTTCATTCAGTCAGTAGCTTCAAACATTTCTGGTATATGAAAAACATGTTTTTCAATGGCAAAAATCAATGAATATTGTAAATGCACAAACAGTAATATCTCCACATTGCACGGTGCAATTCTGAAATTTTTAGCTTTTTCCTGTTAATCCTAGCATGATAAAGAAGATTCAAAGAGAGTGAGATGCCAGCTCCTTTCATTCAGTCAGTAGCTTCAAACATTTCTGGACGTTTTTCAATGGCAAAAATCAATGAATATTGTAAATGCACAAACAGTAATATCTCCACATTGCACGGTGCAATTCTGAAATTTTTAGCTTTTTCCTGTTAATCCTAGCATGATAAAGAAGATTCAAAGAGAGTGAGATGCCAGCTCCTTTCATTCAGTCAGTAGCTTCAAACATTTCTGGTATATGAAAAACATGTTTTTCAATGGCAAAAATCAATGAATATTGTAAATGCACAAACAGTAATATCTCCACATTGCACGGTGCAATTCTGAAATTTTTAGCTTTTTCCTGTTAATCCTAGCATGATAAAGAAGATTCAAAGAGAGTGAGATGCCAGCTCCTTTCATTCAGTCAGTAGCTTCAAACATTTCTGGACGTTTTTCAATGGCAAAAATCAATGAATATTGTAAATGCACAAACAGTAATATCTCCACATTGCACGGTGCAATTCTGAAATTTTTAGCTTTTTCCTGTTAATCCTAGCATGATAAAGAAGATTCAAAGAGAGTGAGATGCCAGCTCCTTTCATTCAGTCAGTAGCTTCAAACATTTCTGGACGTTTTTCAATGGCAAAAATCAATGAATATTGTAAATGCACAAACAGTAATATCTCCACATTGCACGGTGCAATTCTGAAATTTTTAGCTTTTTCCTGTTAATCCTAGCATGATAAAGAAGATTCAAAGAGAGTGAGATGCCAGCTCCTTTCATTCAGTCAGTAGCTTCAAACATTTCTGGACGTTTTTCAATGGCAAAAATCAATGAATATTGTAAATGCACAAACAGTAATATCTCCACATTGCACGGTGCAATTCTGAAATTTTTAGCTTTTTCCTGTTAATCCTAGCATGATAAAGAAGATTCAAAGAGAGTGAGATGCCAGCTCCTTTCATTCAGTCAGTAGCTTCAAACATTTCTGGACGTTTTTCAATGGCAAAAATCAATGAATATTGTAAATGCACAAACAGTAATATCTCCACATTGCACGGTGCAATTCTGAAATTTTTAGCTTTTTCCTGTTAATCCTAGCATGATAAAGAAGATTCAAAGAGAGTGAGATGCCAGCTCCTTTCATTCAGTCAGTAGCTTCAAACATTTCTGGACGTTTTTCAATGGCAAAAATCAATGAATATTGTAAATGCACAAACAGTAATATCTCCACATTGCACGGTGCAATTCTGAAATTTTTAGCTTTTTCCTGTTAATCCTAGCATGATAAAGAAGATTCAAAGAGAGTGAGATGCCAGCTCCTTTCATTCAGTCAGTAGCTTCAAACATTTCTGGTATATGAAAAACATGTTTTTCAATGGCAAAAATCAATGAATATTGTAAATGCACAAACAGTAATATCTCCACATTGCACGGTGCAATTCTGAAATTTTTAGCTTTTTCCTGTTAATCCTAGCATGATAAAGAAGATTCAAAGAGAGTGAGATGCCAGCTCCTTTCATTCAGTCAGTAGCTTCAAACATTTCTGGTATATGAAAAACATGTTTTTCAATGGCAAAAATCAATGAATATTGTAAATGCACAAACAGTAATATCTCCACATTGCACGGTGCAATTCTGAAATTTTTAGCTTTTTCCTGTTAATCCTAGCATGATAAAGAAGATTCAAAGAGAGTGAGATGCCAGCTCCTTTCATTCAGTCAGTAGCTTCAAACATTTCTGGACGTTTTTCAATGGCAAAAATCAATGAATATTGTAAATGCACAAACAGTAATATCTCCACATTGCACGGTGCAATTCTGAAATTTTTAGCTTTTTCCTGCTAATCCTAGCATGATAAAGAAGATTCAAAGAGAGTGAGATGCCAGCTCCTTTCATTCAGTCAGTAGCTTCAAACATTTCTGGTATATGAAAAACATGTTTTTCAATGGCAAAAATCAATGAATATTGTAAATGCACAAACAGTAATATCTCCACATTGCACGGTGCAATTCTGAAATTTTTAGCTTTTTCCTGTTAATCCTAGCATGATAAAGAAGATTCAAAGAGAGTGAGATGCCAGCTCCTTTCATTCAGTCAGTAGCTTCAAACATTTCTGGTATATGAAAAACATGTTTTTCAATGGCAAAAATCAATGAATATTGTAAATGCACAAACAGTAATATCTCCACATTGCACGGTGCAATTCTGAAATTTTTTGCTTTTTCCTGCTAATCCTAGCATGATAAAGAAGATTCAAAGAGAGTGAGATGCCAGCTCCTTTCATTCAGTCAGTAGCTTCAAACATTTCTGGACGTTTTTCAATGGCAAAAATCAATGAATATTGTAAATGCACAAACAGTAATATCTCCACATTGCACGGTGCAATTCTGAAATTTTTAGCTTTTTCCTGTTAATCCTAGCATGATAAAGAAGATTCAACGAGAGTGAGATGCCAGCTCCTTTCATTCAGTCAGTAGCTTCAAACATTTCTGGACGTTTTTCAATGGCAAAAATCAATGAATATTGTAAATGCACAAACAGTAATATCTCCACATTGCACGGTGCAATTCTGAAATTTTTAGCTTTTTCCTGTTAATCCTAGCATGATAAAGAAGATTCAAAGAGAGTGAGATGCCAGCTCCTTTCATTCAGTCAGTAGCTTCAAACATTTCTGGTATATGAAAAACATGTTTTTCAATGGCAAAAATCAATGAATATTGTAAATGCACAAACAGTAATATCTCCACATTGCACGGTGCAATTCTGAAATTTTTAGCTTTTTCCTGTTAATCCTAGCATGATAAAGAAGATTCAAAGAGAGTGAGATGCCAGCTCCTTTCATTCAGTCAGTAGCTTCAAACATTTCTGGTATATGAAAAACATGTTTTTCAATGGCAAAAATCAATGAATATTGTAAATGCACAAACAGTAATATCTCCACATTGCACGGTGCAATTCTGAAATTTTTAGCTTTTTCCTGTTAATCCTAGCATGATAAAGAAGATTCAAAGAGAGTGAGATGCCAGCTCCTTTCATTCAGTCAGTAGCTTCAAACATTTCTGGACGTTTTTCAATGGCAAAAATCAATGAATATTGTAAATGCACAAACAGTAATATCTCCACATTGCACGGTGCAATTCTGAAATTTTTAGCTTTTTCCTGTTAATCCTAGCATGATAAAGAAGATTCAAAGAGAGTGAGATGCCAGCTCCTTTCATTCAGTCAGTAGCTTCAAACATTTCTGGACGTTTTTCAATGGCAAAAATCAATGAATATTGTAAATGCACAAACAGTAATATCTCCACATTGCACGGTGCAATTCTGAAATTTTTAGCTTTTTCCTGTTAATCCTAGCATGATAAAGAAGATTCAAAGAGAGTGAGATGCCAGCTCCTTTCATTCAGTCAGTAGCTTCAAACATTTCTGGACGTTTTTCAATGGCAAAAATCAATGAATATTGTAAATGCACAAACAGTAATATCTCCACATTGCACGGTGCAATTCTGAAATTTTTAGCTTTTTCCTGTTAATCCTAGCATGATAAAGAAGATTCAAAGAGAGTGAGATGCCAGCTCCTTTCATTCAGTCAGTAGCTTCAAACATTTCTGGACGTTTTTCAATGGCAAAAATCAATGAATATTGTAAATGCACAAACAGTAATATCTCCACATTGCACGGTGCAATTCTGAAATTTTTAGCTTTTTCCTGTTAATCCTAGCATGATAAAGAAGATTCAAAGAGAGTGAGATGCCAGCTCCTTTCATTCAGTCAGTAGCTTCAAACATTTCTGGACGTTTTTCAATGGCAAAAATCAATGAATATTGTAAATGCACAAACAGTAATATCTCCACATTGCACGGTGCAATTCTGAAATTTTTAGCTTTTTCCTGTTAATCCTAGCATGATAAAGAAGATTCAAAGAGAGTGAGATGCCAGCTCCTTTCATTCAGTCAGTAGCTTCAAACATTTCTGGTATATGAAAAACATGTTTTTCAATGGCAAAAATCAATGAATATTGTAAATGCACAAACAGTAATATCTCCACATTGCACGGTGCAATTCTGAAATTTTTAGCTTTTTCCTGTTAATCCTAGCATGATAAAGAAGATTCAAAGAGAGTGAGATGCCAGCTCCTTTCATTCAGTCAGTAGCTTCAAACATTTCTGGTATATGAAAAACATGTTTTTCAATGGCAAAAATCAATGAATATTGTAAATGCACAAACAGTAATATCTCCACATTGCACGGTGCAATTCTGAAATTTTTAGCTTTTTCCTGTTAATCCTAGCATGATAAAGAAGATTCAAAGAGAGTGAGATGCCAGCTCCTTTCATTCAGTCAGTAGCTTCAAACATTTCTGGTATATGAAAAACATGTTTTTCAATGGCAAAAATCAATGAATATTGTAAATGCACAAACAGTAATATCTCCACATTGCACGGTGCAATTCTGAAATTTTTAGCTTTTTCCTGTTAATCCTAGCATGATAAAGAAGATTCAAAGAGAGTGAGATGCCAGCTCCTTTCATTCAGTCAGTAGCTTCAAACATTTCTGGTATATGAAAAACATGTTTTTCAATGGCAAAAATCAATGAATATTGTAAATGCACAAACAGTAATATCTCCACATTGCACGGTGCAATTCTGAAATTTTTTGCTTTTTCCTGTTAATCCTAGCATGATAAAGAAGATTCAAAGAGAGTGAGATGCCAGCTCCTTTCATTCAGTCAGTAGCTTCAAACATTTCTGGACGTTTTTCAATGGCAAAAATCAATGAATATTGTAAATGCACAAACAGTAATATCTCCACATTGCACGGTGCAATTCTGAAATTTTTAGCTTTTTCCTGTTAATCCTAGCATGATAAAGAAGATTCAAAGAGAGTGAGATGCCAGCTCCTTTCATTCAGTCAGTAGCTTCAAACATTTCTGGACGTTTTTCAATGGCAAAAATCAATGAATATTGTAAATGCACAAACAGTAATATCTCCACATTGCACGGTGCAATTCTGAAATTTTTAGCTTTTTCCTGTTAATCCTAGCATGATAAAGAAGATTCAAAGAGAGTGAGATGCCAGCTCCTTTCATTCAGTCAGTAGCTTCAAACATTTCTGGACGTTTTTCAATGGCAAAAATCAATGAATATTGTAAATGCACAAACAGTAATATCTCCACATTGCACGGTGCAATTCTGAAATTTTTAGCTTTTTCCTGTTAATCCTAGCATGATAAAGAAGATTCAAAGAGAGTGAGATGCCAGCTCCTTTCATTCAGTCAGTAGCTTCAAACATTTCTGGACGTTTTTCAATGGCAAAAATCAATGAATATTGTAAATGCACAAACAGTAATATCTCCACATTGCACGGTGCAATTCTGAAATTTTTAGCTTTTTCCTGTTAATCCTAGCATGATAAAGAAGATTCAAAGAGAGTGAGATGCCAGCTCCTTTCATTCAGTCAGTAGCTTCAAACATTTCTGGACGTTTTTCAATGGCAAAAATCAATGAATATTGTAAATGCACAAACAGTAATATCTCCACATTGCACGGTGCAATTCTGAAATTTTTAGCTTTTTCCTGTTAATCCTAGCATGATAAAGAAGATTCAAAGAGAGTGAGATGCCAGCTCCTTTCATTCAGTCAGTAGCTTCAAACATTTCTGGTATATGAAAAACATGTTTTTCAATGGCAAAAATCAATGAATATTGTAAATGCACAAACAGTAATATCTCCACATTGCACGGTGCAATTCTGAAATTTTTAGCTTTTTCCTGTTAATCCTAGCATGATAAAGAAGATTCAAAGAGAGTGAGATGCCAGCTCCTTTCATTCAGTCAGTAGCTTCAAACATTTCTGGTATATGAAAAACATGTTTTTCAATGGCAAAAATCAATGAATATTGTAAATGCACAAACAGTAATATCTCCACATTGCACGGTGCAATTCTGAAATTTTTAGCTTTTTCCTGTTAATCCTAGCATGATAAAGAAGATTCAAAGAGAGTGAGATGCCAGCTCCTTTCATTCAGTCAGTAGCTTCAAACATTTCTGGTATATGAAAAACATGTTTTTCAATGGCAAAAATCAATGAATATTGTAAATGCACAAACAGTAATATCTCCACATTGCACGGTGCAATTCTGAAATTTTTAGCTTTTTCCTGTTAATCCTAGCATGATAAAGAAGATTCAAAGAGAGTGAGATGCCAGCTCCTTTCATTCAGTCAGTAGCTTCAAACATTTCTGGTATATGAAAAACATGTTTTTCAATGGCAAAAATCAATGAATATTGTAAATGCACAAACAGTAATATCTCCACATTGCACGGTGCAATTCTGAAATTTTTAGCTTTTTCCTGTTAATCCTAGCATGATAAAGAAGATTCAAAGAGAGTGAGATGCCAGCTCCTTTCATTCAGTCAGTAGCTTCAAACATTTCTGGACGTTTTTCAATGGCAAAAATCAATGAATATTGTAAATGCACAAACAGTAATATCTCCACATTGCACGGTGCAATTCTGAAATTTTTAGCTTTTTCCTGTTAATCCTAGCATGATAAAGAAGATTCAAAGAGAGTGAGATGCCAGCTCCTTTCATTCAGTCAGTAGCTTCAAACATTTCTGGTATATGAAAAACATGTTTTTCAATGGCAAAAATCAATGAATATTGTAAATGCACAAACAGTAATATCTCCACATTGCACGGTGCAATTCTGAAATTTTTAGCTTTTTCCTGTTAATCCTAGCATGATAAAGAAGATTCAAAGAGAGTGAGATGCCAGCTCCTTTCATTCAGTCAGTAGCTTCAAACATTTCTGGACGTTTTTCAATGGCAAAAATCAATGAATATTGTAAATGCACAAACAGTAATATCTCCACATTGCACGGTGCAATTCTGAAATTTTTTGCTTTTTCCTGTTAATCCTAGCATGATAAAGAAGATTCAAAGAGAGTGAGATGCCAGCTCCTTTCATTCAGTCAGTAGCTTCAATCATTTCTGGTATATGAATAACATGATGTTTTTCAATGGCAAAAATCAATGAATATTGTAAATGCACAAACAGTAATTTCTCCGCATTGCAAGGTGCAATTCTGAAATTTTTTGCTTTTTCCTGCTCCTCTTAGCATGATAAAGAAGATTCAAAGAGAGTGAGATGCCAGCTCCTTTCATTCAGTCAGTAGCTTCAATCATTTCTGGACGTTTTTCAATGGCAAAAATCATTGAATATTGTAAATGCACAAACAGTAATTTCTCCGCATTGCAAGGTGCAATTCTGAAATTTTTTGCTTTTTCCTGCTCCTCTTAGCATGATAAAGAAGATTCAAAGAGAGTGAGATGCCAGCTCCTTTCATTCAGTCAGTAGCTTCAATCATTTCTGGTATATGAATAACATGATGTTTTTCAATGGCAAAAATCAATGAATATTGTAAATGCACAAACAGTAATTTCTCCGCATTGCAAGGTGCAATTCTGAAATTTTTTGCTTTTTCCTGCTCCTCTTAGCATGATAAAGAAGATTCAAAGAGAGTGAGATGCCAGCTCCTTTCATTCAGTCAGTAGCTTCAATCATTTCTGGACGTTTTTCAATGGCAAAAATCAATGAATATTGTAAATGCACAAACTAATTTCTCCGCATTGCAAGGTGCAATTCTGAAATTTTTTGCTTTTTCCTGCTCCTCTTAGCGTGATAAACAAGATTCAAAGAGAGTGAGATGCCAGCTCTTTTCATTCAGTCAGTAGCTTCAATCATTTCTGGACGTTTTTCAATGGCAAAAATCAATGAATATTGTAAATGCACAAACAGTAATTTCTCCGCATTGCAAGGTGCAATTCTGAAATTTTTTGCTTTTTCCTGCTCCTCTTAGCATGATAAAGAAGATTCAAAGAGAGTGAGATGCCAGCTCCTTTCATTCAGTCAGTAGCTTCAAACATTTCTGGTATATGAATAACATGATGTTTTTCAATGGCAAAAATCAATGAATATTGTAAATGCACAAACAGTAATTTCTCCGCATTGCAAGGTGCAATTCTGAAATTTTTTGCTTTTTCCTGCTCCTCTTAGCATGATAAAGAAGATTCAAAGAGAGTGAGATGCCAGCTCCTTTCATTCAGTCAGTAGCTTCAATCATTTCTGGACGTTTTTCAATGGCAAAAATCATTGAATATTGTAAATGCACAAACAGTAATTTCTCCGCATTGCAAGGTGCAATTCTTAAATTTTTTGCTTTTTCCTGCTCCTCTTAGCATGATAAAGAAGATTCAAAGAGAGTGAGATGCCAGCTCCTTTCATTCAGTCAGTAGCTTCAATCATTTCTGGAATATGAATAACATGATGTTTTTCAATGGCAAAAATCAATGAATATTGTAAATGCACAAACAGTAATTTCTCCGCATTGCAAGGTGCAATTCTGAAATTTTTTGCTTTTTCCTGCTCCTCTTAGCATGATAAACAAGATTCAAAGAGAGTGAGATGCCAGCTCCTTTCATTCAGTCAGTAGCTTCAATCATTTCTGGACGTTTTTCAATGGCAAAAATCAATGAATATTGTAAATGCACAAACAGTAATTTCTACGCATTGCAAGGTGCAATTCTGAAATTTTTTGCTTTTTCCTGCTCCTCTTAGCATGATAAAGAAGATTCAAAGAGAGTGAGATGCCAGCTCCTTTCATTCAGTCAGTAGCTACAATCATTTCTGGACGTTTTTCAATGGCAAAAATCAATGAATATTGTAAATGCACAAACAGTAATTTCTCCGCATTGCAAGGTGCAATTCTGAAATTTTTTGCTTTTTCCTGCTCCTCTTAGCATGATAAAGAAGATTCAAAGAGAGTGAGATGCCAGCTCCTTTCATTCAGTCAGTAGCTTCAAACATTTCTGGTATATGAATAACATGATGTTTTTCAATGGCAAAAATCAATGAATATTGTAAATGCACAAACAGTAATTTCTCCGCATTGCAAGGTGCAATTCTGAAATTTTTTGCTTTTTCCTGCTCCTCTTAGCATGATAAAGAAGATTCAAAGAGAGTGAGATGCCAGCTCCTTTCATTCAGTCAGTAGCTTCAATCATTTCTGGACGTTTTTCAATGGCAAAAATCATTGAATATTGTAAATGCACAAACAGTAATTTCTCCGCATTGCAAGGTGCAATTCTGAAATTTTTTGCTTTTTCCTGCTCCTCTTAGCATGATAAAGAAGATTCAAAGAGAGTGAGATGCCAGCTCCTTTCATTCAGTCAGTAGCTTCAATCATTTCTGGAATATTAATAACATGATGTTTTTCAATGGCAAAAATCAATGAATATTGTAAATGCACAAACAGTAATTTCTCCGCATTGCAAGGTGCAATTCTGAAATTTTTTGCTTTTTCCTGCTCCTCTTAGCATGATAAAGAAGATTCAAAGAGAGTGAGATGCCAGCTCCTTTCATTCAGTCAGTAGCTTCAATCATTTCTGGACGTTTTTCAATGGCAAAAATCATTGAATATTGTAAATGCACAAACAGTAATTTCTCCGCATTGCAAGGTGCAATTCTGAAATTTTTTGCTTTTTCCTGCTCCTCTTCGCATGATAAAGAAGATTCAAAGAGAGTGAGATGCCAGCTCCTTTCATTCAGTCAGTAGCTTCAATCATTTCTGGAATATGAATAACATGATGTTTTTCAATGGCAAAAATCAATGAATATTGTAAATGCACAAACAGTAATTTCTCCGCATTGCAAGGTGCAATTCTGAAATTTTTTGCTTTTTCCTGCTAATCTTAGCATGATAAAGAAGATTCAAAGAGAGTGAGATGCCAGCTCCTTTCATTCAGTCAGTAGCTTCAATCATTTCTGGACGTTTTTCAATGGCAAAAATCAATGAATATTGTAAATGCACAAACAGTAATTTCTCCGCATTGCAAGGTGCAATTCTGAAATTTTTTGCTTTTTCCTGCTCCTCAGCGTGATAAACAAGATTCAAAGAGAGTGAGATGCCAGCTCTTTTCATTCAGTCAGTAGCTTCAATCATTTCTGGACGTTTTTCAATGGCAAAAATCAATGATTATTGTAAATGCACAAACAGTAATTTCTCCGCATTGCAAGGTGCAATTCTGAAATTTTTTGCTTTTTCCTGCTCCTCTTAGCATGATAAAGAAGATTCAAAGAGAGTGAGATGCCAGCTCCTTTCATTCAGTCAGTAGCTTCAAACATTTCTGGTATATGAATAACATGATGTTTTTCAATGGCAAAAATCAATGAATATTGTAAATGCACAAACAGTAATTTCTCCGCATTGCAAGGTGCAATTCTGAAATTTTTTGCTTTTTCCTGCTCCTCTTAGCATGATAAAGAAGATTCAAAGAGAGTGAGATGCCAGCTCCTTTCTTTCAGTCAGTAGCTTCAATCATTTCTGGACGTTTTTCAATGGCAAAAATCATTGAATATTGTAAATGCACAAACAGTAATTTCTCCGCATTGCAAGGTGCAATTCTGAAATTTTTTGCTTTTTCCTGCTCCTCTTAGCATGATAAAGAAGATTCAAAGAGAGTGAGATGCCAGCTCCTTTCATTCAGTCAGTAGCTTCAATCATTTCTGGAATATGAATAACATGATGTTTTTCAATGGCAAAAATCAATGAATATTGTAAATGCACAAACAGTAATTTCTCCGCATTGCAAGGTGCAATTCTGAATTTTTTTGCTTTTTCCTGCTCCTCTTAGCATGATAAAGAAGATTCAAAGAGAGTGAGATGCCAGCTCCTTTCATTCATCATGTTATTCATATTCCAGAAATGATTGAAGCTACTGACTGAATGAAAGGAGCTGGCATCTCACTCTCTTTGAATCTTCTTTATCATGCTAAGAGGAGCAGGAAAAAGCAAAAAATTTCAGAATTGCACCTTGCAATGCGGAGAAATTACTGTTTGTGCATTTACAATATTCAATGATTTTTGCCATTGAAAAACGTCCAGAAATGATTGAAGCTACTGACTGAATGAAAGGAGCTGGCATCTCACTCTCTTTGAATCTTCTTTATCATGCTAAGAGGAGCAGGAAAAAGCAAAAAATTTCAGAATTGCACCTTGCAATGCGGAGAAATTACTGTTTGTGCATTTACAATATTCATTGATTTTTGCCATTGAAAAACATCATGTTATTCATATACCAGAAATGTTTGAAGCTACTGACTGAATGAAAGGAGCTGGCATCTCACTCTCTTTGAATCTTCTTTATCATGCTAAGAGGAGCAGGAAAAAGCAAAAAATTTCAGAATTGCACCTTGCAATGCGGAGAAATTACTGTTTGTGCATTTACAATAATCATTGATTTTTGCCATTGAAAAACGTCCAGAAATGATTGAAGCTACTGACTGAATGAAAAGAGCTGGCATCTCACTCTCTTTGAATCTTGTTTATCACGCTGAGGAGCAGGAAAAAGCAAAAAATTTCAGAATTGCACCTTGCAATGCGGAGAAATTACTGTTTGTGCATTTACAATATTCATTGATTTTTGCCATTGAAAAACGTCCAGAAATGATTGAAGCTACTGACTGAATGAAAGGAGCTGGCATCTCACTCTCTTTGAATCTTCTTTATCATGCTAAGAGGAGCAGGAAAAAGCAAAAAATTTCAGAATTGCACCTTGCAATGCGGAGAAATTACTGTTTGTGCATTTACAATATTCATTGATTTTTGCCATTGAAAAACATCATGTTATTCATATACCAGAAATGATTGAAGCTACTGACTGAATGAAAGGAGCTGGCATCTCACTCTCTTTGAATCTTCTTTATCATGCGAAGAGGAGCAGGAAAAAGCAAAAAATTTCAGAATTGCACCTTGCAATGCGGAGAAATTACTGTTTGTGCATTTACAATATTCAATGATTTTTGCCATTGAAAAACGTCCAGAAATGATTGAAGCTACTGACTGAATGAAAGGAGCTGGCATCTCACTCTCTTTGAATCTTCTTTATCATGCTAAGAGGAGCAGGAAAAAGCAAAAAATTTCAGAATTGCACCTTGCAATGCGGAGAAATTACTGTTTGTGCATTTACAATATTCATTGATTTTTGCCATTGAAAAACATCATGTTATTCATATTCCAGAAATGATTGAAGCTACTGACTGAATGAAAGGAGCTGGCATCTCACTCTCTTTGAATCTTCTTTATCATGCTAAGAGGAGCAGGAAAAAGCAAAAAATTTCAGAATTGCACCTTGCAATGCGGAGAAATTACTGTTTGTGCATTTACAATATTCAATGATTTTTGCCATTGAAAAACGTCCAGAAATGATTGAAGCTACTGACTGAATGAAAGGAGCTGGCATCTCACTCTCTTTGAATCTTCTTTATCATGCTAAGAGGAGCAGGAAAAAGCAAAAAATTTCAGAATTGCACCTTGCAATGCGGAGAAATTACTGTTTGTGCATTTACAATATTCATTGATTTTTGCCATTGAAAAATATCATGTTATTCATATACCAGAAATGTTTGAAGCTACTGACTGAATGAAAGGAGCTGGCATCTCACTCTCTTTGAATCTTCTTTATCATGCTAAGAGGAGCAGGAAAAAGCAAAAAATTTCAGAATTGCACCTTGCAATGCGGAGAAATTACTGTTTGTGCATTTACAATATTCATTGATTTTTGCCATTGAAAAACGTCCAGAAATGATTGTAGCTACTGACTGAATGAAAGGAGCTGGCATCTCACTCTCTTTGAATCTTCTTTATCATGCTAAGAGGAGCAGGAAAAAGCAAAAAATTTCAGAATTGCACCTTGCAATGCGGAGAAATTACTGTTTGTGCATTTACAATATTCATTGATTTTTGCCATTGAAAAACGTCCAGAAATGATTGAAGCTACTGACTGAATGAAAGGAGCTGGCATCTCACTCTCTTTGAATCTTGTTTATCATGCTAAGAGGAGCAGGAAAAAGCAAAAAATTTCAGAATTGCACCTTGCAATGCGGAGAAATTACTGTTTGTGCATTTACAATATTCATTGATTTTTGCCATTGAAAAACATCATGTTATTCATATTCCAGAAATGATTGAAGCTACTGACTGAATGAAAGGAGCTGGCATCTCACTCTCTTTGAATCTTCTTTATCATGCTAAGAGGAGCAGGAAAAAGCAAAAAATTTAAGAATTGCACCTTGCAATGCGGAGAAATTACTGTTTGTGCATTTACAATATTCAATGATTTTTGCCATTGAAAAACGTCCAGAAATGATTGAAGCTACTGACTGAATGAAAGGAGCTGGCATCTCACTCTCTTTGAATCTTCTTTATCATGCTAAGAGGAGCAGGAAAAAGCAAAAAATTTCAGAATTGCACCTTGCAATGCGGAGAAATTACTGTTTGTGCATTTACAATATTCATTGATTTTTGCCATTGAAAAACATCATGTTATTCATATACCAGAAATGTTTGAAGCTACTGACTGAATGAAAGGAGCTGGCATCTCACTCTCTTTGAATCTTCTTTATCATGCTAAGAGGAGCAGGAAAAAGCAAAAAATTTCAGAATTGCACCTTGCAATGCGGAGAAATTACTGTTTGTGCATTTACAATATTCATTGATTTTTGCCATTGAAAAACGTCCAGAAATGATTGAAGCTACTGACTGAATGAAAAGAGCTGGCATCTCACTCTCTTTGAATCTTGTTTATCACGCTAAGAGGAGCAGGAAAAAGCAAAAAATTTCAGAATTGCACCTTGCAATGCGGAGAAATTAGTTTGTGCATTTACAATATTCATTGATTTTTGCCATTGAAAAACGTCCAGAAATGATTGAAGCTACTGACTGAATGAAAGGAGCTGGCATCTCACTCTCTTTGAATCTTCTTTATCATGCTAAGAGGAGCAGGAAAAAGCAAAAAATTTCAGAATTGCACCTTGCAATGCGGAGAAATTACTGTTTGTGCATTTACAATATTCATTGATTTTTGCCATTGAAAAACATCATGTTATTCATATACCAGAAATGATTGAAGCTACTGACTGAATGAAAGGAGCTGGCATCTCACTCTCTTTGAATCTTCTTTATCATGCTAAGAGGAGCAGGAAAAAGCAAAAAATTTCAGAATTGCACCTTGCAATGCGGAGAAATTACTGTTTGTGCATTTACAATATTCAATGATTTTTGCCATTGAAAAACGTCCAGAAATGATTGAAGCTACTGACTGAATGAAAGGAGCTGGCATCTCACTCTCTTTGAATCTTCTTTATCATGCTAAGAGGAGCAGGAAAAAGCAAAAAATTTCAGAATTGCACCTTGCAATGCGGAGAAATTACTGTTTGTGCATTTACAATATTCATTGATTTTTGCCATTGAAAAACATCATGTTATTCATATACCAGAAATGATTGAAGCTACTGACTGAATGAAAGGAGCTGGCATCTCACTCTCTTTGAATCTTCTTTATCATGCTAAGAGGAGCAGGAAAAAGCAAAAAATTTCAGAATTGCACCTTGCAATGCGGAGAAATTACTGTTTGTGCATTTACAATATTCATTGATTTTTGCCATTGAAAAACGTCCAGAAATGATTGAAGCTACTGACTGAATGAAAGGAGCTGGCATCTCACTCTCTTTGAATCTTCTTTATCATGCTAAGAGGAGCAGGAAAAAGCAAAAAATTTCAGAATTGCACCTTGCAATGCGGAGAAATTACTGTTTGTGCATTTACAATATTCATTGATTTTTGCCATTGAAAAACATCATGTTATTCATATACCAGAAATGATTGAAGCTACTGACTGAATGAAAGGAGCTGGCATCTCACTCTCTTTGAATCTTCTTTATCATGCTAAGAGGAGCAGGAAAAAGCAAAAAATTTCAGAATTGCACCTTGCAATGCGGAGAAATTACTGTTTGTGCATTTACAATATTCAATGATTTTTGCCATTGAAAAACGTCCAGAAATGATTGAAGCTACTGACTGAATGAAAGGAGCTGGCATCTCACTCTCTTTGAATCTTCTTTATCATGCTAAGAGGAGCAGGAAAAAGCAAAAAAATTCAGAATTGCACCTTGCAATGCGGAGAAATTACTGTTTGTGCATTTACAATATTCATTGATTTTTGCCATTGAAAAACATCATGTTATTCATATTCCAGAAATGATTGAAGCTACTGACTGAATGAAAGGAGCTGGCATCTCACTCTCTTTGAATCTTCTTTATCATGCTAAGAGGAGCAGGAAAAAGCAAAAAATTTCAGAATTGCACCTTGCAATGCGGAGAAATTACTGTTTGTGCATTTACAATATTCAATGATTTTTGCCATTGAAAAACGTCCAGAAATGATTGAAGCTACTGACTGAATGAAAGGAGCTGGCATCTCACTCTCTTTGAATCTTCTTTATCATGCTAAGAGGAGCAGGAAAAAGCAAAAAATTTCAGAATTGCACCTTGCAATGCGGAGAAATTACTGTTTGTGCATTTACAATATTCATTGATTTTTGCCATTGAAAAACATCATGTTATTCATATACCAGAAATGTTTGAAGCTACTGACTGAATGAAAGGAGCTGGCATCTCACTCTCTTTGAATCTTCTTTATCATGCTAAGAGGAGCAGGAAAAAGCAAAAAATTTCAGAATTGCACCTTGCAATGCGGAGAAATTACTGTTTGTGCATTTACAATATTCATTGATTTTTGCCATTGAAAAACGTCCAGAAATGATTGAAGCTACTGACTGAATGAAAAGAGCTGGCATCTCACTCTCTTTGAATCTTGTTTATCACGCTGAGGAGCAGGAAAAAGCAAAAAATTTCAGAATTGCACCTTGCAATGCGGAGAAATTACTGTTTGTGCATTTACAATATTCATTGATTTTTGCCATTGAAAAACGTCCAGAAATGATTGAAGCTACTGACTGAATGAAAGGAGCTGGCATCTCACTCTCTTTGAATCTTCTTTATCATGCTAAGAGGAGCAGGAAAAAGCAAAAAATTTCAGAATTGCACCTTGCAATGCGGAGAAATTACTGTTTGTGCATTTACAATATTCATTGATTTTTGCCATTGAAAAACATCATGTTATTCATATACCAGAAATGATTGAAGCTACTGACTGAATGAAAGGAGCTGGCATCTCACTCTCTTTGAATCTTCTTTATCATGCTAAGAGGAGCAGGAAAAAGCAAAAAATTTCAGAATTGCACCTTGCAATGCGGAGAAATTACTGTTTGTGCATTTACAATATTCATTGATTTTTGCCATTGAAAAACGTCCAGAAATGATTGAAGCTACTGACTGAATGAAAGGAGCTGGCATCTCACTCTCTTTGAATCTTCTTTATCATGCTAAGAGGAGCAGGAAAAAGCAAAAAATTTCAGAATTGCACCTTGCAATGCGGAGAAATTACTGTTTGTGCATTTACAATATTCATTGATTTTTGCCATTGAAAAACATCATGTTATTCATATACCAGAAATGATTGAAGCTACTGACTGAATGAAAGGAGCTGGCATCTCACTCTCTTTGAATCTTCTTTATCATGCTAAGAGGAGCAGGAAAAAGCAAAAAATTTCAGAATTGCACCTTGCAATGCGGAGAAATTACTGTTTGTGCATTTACAATATTCAATGATTTTTGCCATTGAAAAACGTCCAGAAATGATTGAAGCTACTGACTGAATGAAAGGAGCTGGCATCTCACTCTCTTTGAATCTTCTTTATCATGCTAAGAGGAGCAGGAAAAAGCAAAAAAATTCAGAATTGCACCTTGCAATGCGGAGAAATTACTGTTTGTGCATTTACAATATTCATTGATTTTTGCCATTGAAAAACATCATGTTATTCATATTCCAGAAATGATTGAAGCTACTGACTGAATGAAAGGAGCTGGCATCTCACTCTCTTTGAATCTTCTTTATCATGCTAAGAGGAGCAGGAAAAAGCAAAAAATTTCAGAATTGCACCTTGCAATGCGGAGAAATTACTGTTTGTGCATTTACAATATTCAATGATTTTTGCCATTGAAAAACGTCCAGAAATGATTGAAGCTACTGACTGAATGAAAGGAGCTGGCATCTCACTCTCTTTGAATCTTCTTTATCATGCTAAGAGGAGCAGGAAAAAGCAAAAAATTTCAGAATTGCACCTTGCAATGCGGAGAAATTACTGTTTGTGCATTTACAATATTCATTGATTTTTGCCATTGAAAAACATCATGTTATTCATATACCAGAAATGTTTGAAGCTACTGACTGAATGAAAGGAGCTGGCATCTCACTCTCTTTGAATCTTCTTTATCATGCTAAGAGGAGCAGGAAAAAGCAAAAAATTTCAGAATTGCACCTTGCAATGCGGAGAAATTACTGTTTGTGCATTTACAATAATCATTGATTTTTGCCATTGAAAAACGTCCAGAAATTATTGAAGCTACTGACTGAATGAAAAGAGCTGGCATCTCACTCTCTTTGAATCTTGTTTATCACGCTGAGGAGCAGGAAAAAGCAAAAAATTTCAGAATTGCACCTTGCAATGCGGAGAAATTACTGTTTGTGCATTTACAATATTCATTGATTTTTGCCATTGAAAAACGTCCAGAAATGATTGAAGCTACTGACTGAATGAAAGGAGCTGGCATCTCACTCTCTTTGAATCTTCTTTATCATGCTAAGAGGAGCAGGAAAAAGCAAAAAATTTCAGAATTGCACCTTGCAATGCGGAGAAATTACTGTTTGTGCATTTACAATATTCATTGATTTTTGCCATTGAAAAACATCATGTTATTCATATACCAGAAATGATTGAAGCTACTGACTGAATGAAAGGAGCTGGCATCTCACTCTCTTTGAATCTTCTTTATCATGCTAAGAGGAGCAGGAAAAAGCAAAAAATTTCAGAATTGCACCTTGCAATGCGGAGAAATTACTGTTTGTGCATTTACAATATTCAATGATTTTTGCCATTGAAAAACGTCCAGAAATGATTGAAGCTACTGACTGAATGAAAGGAGCTGGCATCTCACTCTCTTTGAATCTTCTTTATCATGCTAAGAGGAGCAGGAAAAAGCAAAAAATTTCAGAATTGCACCTTGCAATGCGGAGAAATTACTGTTTGTGCATTTACAATATTCATTGATTTTTGCCATTGAAAAACATCATGTTATTCATATTCCAGAAATGATTGAAGCTACTGACTGAATGAAAGGAGCTGGCATCTCACTCTCTTTGAATCTTCTTTATCATGCGAAGAGGAGCAGGAAAAAGCAAAAAATTTCAGAATTGCACCTTGCAATGCGGAGAAATTACTGTTTGTGCATTTACAATATTCAATGATTTTTGCCATTGAAAAACGTCCAGAAATGATTGAAGCTACTGACTGAATGAAAGGAGCTGGCATCTCACTCTCTTTGAATCTTCTTTATCATGCTAAGAGGAGCAGGAAAAAGCAAAAAATTTCAGAATTGCACCTTGCAATGCGGAGAAATTACTGTTTGTGCATTTACAATATTCATTGATTTTTGCCATTGAAAAACATCATGTTATTCATATTCCAGAAATGATTGAAGCTACTGACTGAATGAAAGGAGCTGGCATCTCACTCTCTTTGAATCTTCTTTATCATGCTAAGAGGAGCAGGAAAAAGCAAAAAATTTCAGAATTGCACCTTGCAATGCGGAGAAATTACTGTTTGTGCATTTACAATATTCAATGATTTTTGCCATTGAAAAACGTCCAGAAATGATTGAAGCTACTGACTGAATGAAAGGAGCTGGCATCTCACTCTCTTTGAATCTTCTTTATCATGCTAAGAGGAGCAGGAAAAAGCAAAAAATTTCAGAATTGCACCTTGCAATGCGGAGAAATTACTGTTTGTGCATTTACAATATTCATTGATTTTTGCCATTGAAAAACATCATGTTATTCATATACCAGAAATGTTTGAAGCTACTGACTGAATGAAAGGAGCTGGCATCTCACTCTCTTTGAATCTTCTTTATCATGCTAAGAGGAGCAGGAAAAAGCAAAAAATTTCAGAATTGCACCTTGCAATGCGGAGAAATTACTGTTTGTGCATTTACAATATTCATTGATTTTTGCCATTGAAAAACGTCCAGAAATGATTGTAGCTACTGACTGAATGAAAGGAGCTGGCATCTCACTCTCTTTGAATCTTCTTTATCATGCTAAGAGGAGCAGGAAAAAGCAAAAAATTTCAGAATTGCACCTTGCAATGCGGAGAAATTACTGTTTGTGCATTTACAATATTCATTGATTTTTGCCATTGAAAAACGTCCAGAAATGATTGAAGCTACTGACTGAATGAAAGGAGCTGGCATCTCACTCTCTTTGAATCTTGTTTATCATGCTAAGAGGAGCAGGAAAAAGCAAAAAATTTCAGAATTGCACCTTGCAATGCGGAGAAATTACTGTTTGTGCATTTACAATATTCATTGATTTTTGCCATTGAAAAACATCATGTTATTCATATTCCAGAAATGATTGAAGCTACTGACTGAATGAAAGGAGCTGGCATCTCACTCTCTTTGAATCTTCTTTATCATGCTAAGAGGAGCAGGAAAAAGCAAAAAATTTAAGAATTGCACCTTGCAATGCGGAGAAATTACTGTTTGTGCATTTACAATATTCAATGATTTTTGCCATTGAAAAACGTCCAGAAATGATTGAAGCTACTGACTGAATGAAAGGAGCTGGCATCTCACTCTCTTTGAATCTTCTTTATCATGCTAAGAGGAGCAGGAAAAAGCAAAAACTTTCAGAATTGCACCTTGCAATGCGGAGAAATTACTGTTTGTGCATTTACAATATTCATTGATTTTTGCCATTGAAAAACATCATGTTATTCATATACCAGAAATGTTTGAAGCTACTGACTGAATGAAAGGAGCTGGCATCTCACTCTCTTTGAATCTTCTTTATCATGCTAAGAGGAGCAGGAAAAAGCAAAAAATTTCAGAATTGCACCTTGCAATGCGGAGAAATTACTGTTTGTGCATTTACAATATTCATTGATTTTTGCCATTGAAAAACGTCCAGAAATGATTGAAGCTACTGACTGAATGAAAAGAGCTGGCATCACACTCTCTTTGAGTCTTGTTTATCACGCTAAGAGGAGCAGGAAAAAGCAAAAAATTTCAGAATTGCACCTTGCAATGGGGAGAAATTAGTTTGTGCATTTACAATATTCATTGATTTTTGCCATTGAAAAACGTCCAGAAATGATTGAAGCTACTGACTGAATGAAAGGAGCTGGCATCTCACTCTCTTTGAATCTTCTTTATCATGCTAAGAGGAGCAGGAAAAAGCAAAAAATTTCAGAATTGCACCTTGCAATGCGGAGAAATTACTGTTTGTGCATTTACAATATTCATTGATTTTTGCCATTGAAAAACATCATGTTATTCATATACCAGAAATGATTGAAGCTACTGACTGAATGAAAGGAGCTGGCATCTCACTCTCTTTGAATCTTCTTTATCATGCTAAGAGGAGCAGGAAAAAGCAAAAAATTTCAGAATTGCACCTTGCAATGCGGAGAAATTACTGTTTGTGCATTTACAATATTCAATGATTTTTGCCATTGAAAAACGTCCAGAAATGATTGAAGCTACTGACTGAATGAAAGGAGCTGGCATCTCACTCTCTTTGAATCTTCTTTATCATGCTAAGAGGAGCAGGAAAAAGCAAAAAATTTCAGAATTGCACCTTGCAATGCGGAGAAATTACTGTTTGTGCATTTACAATATTCATTGATTTTTGCCATTGAAAAACATCATGTTATTCATATTCCAGAAATGATTGAAGCTACTGACTGAATGAAAGGAGCTGGCATCTCACTCTCTTTGAATCTTCTTTATCATGCTAAGAGGAGCAGGAAAAAGCAAAAAATTTAAGAATTGCACCTTGCAATGCGGAGAAATTACTGTTTGTGCATTTACAATATTCAATGATTTTTGCCATTGAAAAACGTCCAGAAATGATTGAAGCTACTGACTGAATGAAAGGAGCTGGCATCTCACTCTCTTTGAATCTTCTTTATCATGCTAAGAGGAGCAGGAAAAAGCAAAAAATTTCAGAATTGCACCTTGCAATGCGGAGAAATTACTGTTTGTGCATTTACAATATTCATTGATTTTTGCCATTGAAAAACATCATGTTATTCATATACCAGAAATGTTTGAAGCTACTGACTGAATGAAAGGAGCTGGCATCTCACTCTCTTTGAATCTTCTTTATCATGCTAAGAGGAGCAGGAAAAAGCAAAAAATTTCAGAATTGCACCTTGCAATGCGGAGAAATTACTGTTTGTGCATTTACAATATTCATTGATTTTTGCCATTGAAAAACGTCCAGAAATGATTGAAGCTACTGACTGAATGAAAAGAGCTGGCATCTCACTCTCTTTGAATCTTGTTTATCACGCTAAGAGGAGCAGGAAAAAGCAAAAAATTTCAGAATTGCACCTTGCAATGCGGAGAAATTACTGTTTGTGCATTTACAATATTCATTGATTTTTGCCATTGAAAAACGTCCAGAAATGATTGAAGCTACTGACTGAATGAAAGGAGCTGGCATCTCACTCTCTTTGAATCTTCTTTATCATGCTAAGAGGAGCAGGAAAAAGCAAAAAATTTCAGAATTGCACCTTGCAATGCGGAGAAATTACTGTTTGTGCATTTACAATATTCATTGATTTTTGCCATTGAAAAACATCATGTTATTCATATACCAGAAATGATTGAAGCTACTGACTGAATGAAAGGAGCTGGCATCTCACTCTCTTTGAATCTTCTTTATCATGCTAAGAGGAGCAGGAAAAAGCAAAAAATTTCAGAATTGCACCTTGCAATGCGGAGAAATTACTGTTTGTGCATTTACAATATTCAATGATTTTTGCCATTGAAAAACGTCCAGAAATGATTGAAGCTACTGACTGAATGAAAGGAGCTGGCATCTCACTCTCTTTGAATCTTCTTTATCATGCTAAGAGGAGCAGGAAAAAGCAAAAAATTTCAGAATTGCACCTTGCAATGCGGAGAAATTACTGTTTGTGCATTTACAATATTCATTGATTTTTGCCATTGAAAAACATCATGTTATTCATATTCCAGAAATGATTGAAGCTACTGACTGAATGAAAGGAGCTGGCATCTCACTCTCTTTGAATCTTCTTTATCATGCTAAGAGGAGCAGGAAAAAGCAAAAAATTTCAGAATTGCACCTTGCAATGCGGAGAAATTACTGTTTGTGCATTTACAATATTCAATGATTTTTGCCATTGAAAAACGTCCAGAAATGATTGAAGCTACTGACTGAATGAAAGGAGCTGGCATCTCACTCTCTTTGAATCTTCTTTATCATGCTAAGAGGAGCAGGAAAAAGCAAAAAATTTCAGAATTGCACCTTGCAATGCGGAGAAATTACTGTTTGTGCATTTACAATATTCATTGATTTTTGCCATTGAAAAACATCATGTTATTCATATTCCAGAAATGATTGAAGCTACTGACTGAATGAAAGGAGCTGGCATCTCACTCTCTTTGAATCTTCTTTATCATGCTAAGAGGAGCAGGAAAAAGCAAAAAATTTCAGAATTGCACCTTGCAATGCGGAGAAATTACTGTTTGTGCATTTACAATATTCAATGATTTTTGCCATTGAAAAACGTCCAGAAATGATTGAAGCTACTGACTGAATGAAAGGAGCTGGCATCTCACTCTCTTTGAATCTTCTTTATCATGCTAAGAGGAGCAGGAAAAAGCAAAAAATTTCAGAATTGCACCTTGCAATGCGGAGAAATTACTGTTTGTGCATTTACAATATTCATTGATTTTTGCCATTGAAAAACATCATGTTATTCATATACCAGAAATGTTTGAAGCTACTGACTGAATGAAAGGAGCTGGCATCTCACTCTCTTTGAATCTTCTTTATCATGCTAAGAGGAGCAGGAAAAAGCAAAAAATTTCAGAATTGCACCTTGCAATGCGGAGAAATTACTGTTTGTGCATTTACAATATTCATTGATTTTTGCCATTGAAAAACGTCCAGAAATGATTGAAGCTACTGACTGAATGAAAAGAGCTGGCATCTCACTCTCTTTGAATCTTGTTTATCACGCTAAGAGGAGCAGGAAAAAGCAAAAAATTTCAGAATTGCACCTTGCAATGCGGAGAAATTACTGTTTGTGCATTTACAATATTCATTGATTTTTGCCATTGAAAAACGTCCAGAAATGATTGAAGCTACTGACTGAATGAAAGGAGCTGGCATCTCACTCTCTTTGAATCTTCTTTATCATGCTAAGAGGAGCAGGAAAAAGCAAAAAATTTCAGAATTGCACCTTGCAATGCGAAGAAATTACTGTTTGTGCATTTACAATATTCATTGATTTTTGCCATTGAAAAACATCATGTTATTCATATACCAGAAATGATTGAAGCTACTGACTGAATGAAAGGAGCTGGCATCTCACTCTCTTTGAATCTTCTTTATCATGCTAAGAGGAGCAGGAAAAAGCAAAAAATTTCAGAATTGCACCTTGCAATGCGGAGAAATTACTGTTTGTGCATTTACAATATTCAATGATTTTTGCCATTGAAAAACGTCCAGAAATGATTGAAGCTACTGACTGAATGAAAGGAGCTGGCATCTCACTCTCTTTGAATCTTCTTTATCATGCTAAGAGGAGCAGGAAAAAGCAAAAAATTTCAGAATTGCACCTTGCAATGCGGAGAAATTACTGTTTGTGCATTTACAATATTCATTGATTTTTGCCATTGAAAAACATCATGTTATTCATATTCCAGAAATGATTGAAGCTACTGACAGAATGAAAGGAGCTGGCATCTCACTCTCTTTGAATCTTCTTTATCATGCTAAGAGGAGCAGGAAAAAGCAAAAAATTTCAGAATTGCACCTTGCAATGCGGAGAAATTACTGTTTGTGCATTTACAATATTCAATGATTTTTGCCATTGAAAAACGTCCAGAAATGATTGAAGCTACTGACTGAATGAAAGGAGCTGGCATCTCACTCTCTTTGAATCTTCTTTATCATGCTAAGAGGAGCAGGAAAAAGCAAAAAATTTCAGAATTGCACCTTGCAATGCGGAGAAATTACTGTTTGTGCATTTACAATATTCATTGATTTTTGCCATTGAAAAACATCATGTTATTCATATACCAGAAATGTTTGAAGCTACTGACTGAATGAAAGGAGCTGGCATCTCACTCTCTTTGAATCTTCTTTATATCATGCTAAGAGGAGCAGGAAAAAGCAAAAAATTTCAGAATTGCACCTTGCAATGCGGAGAAATTACTGTTTGTGCATTTACAATATTCATTGATTTTTGCCATTGAAAAACGTCCAGAAATGATTGTAGCTACTGACTGAATGAAAGGAGCTGGCATCTCACTCTCTTTGAATCTTCTTTATCATGCTAAGAGGAGCAGGAAAAAGCAAAAAATTTCAGAATTGCACCTTGCAATGCGGAGAAATTACTGTTTGTGCATTTACAATATTCATTGATTTTTGCCATTGAAAAACGTCCAGAAATGATTGAAGCTACTGACTGAATGAAAGGAGCTGGCATCTCACTCTCTTTGAATCTTGTTTATCATGCTAAGAGGAGCAGGAAAAAGCAAAAAATTTCAGAATTGCATCTTGCAATGCGGAGAAATTACTGTTTGTGCATTTACAATATTCATTGATTTTTGCCATTGAAAAACGTCCAGAAATGATTGAAGCTACTGACTGAATGAAAGGAGCTGGCATCTCACTCTCTTTGAATCTTCTTTATCATGCTAAGAGGAGCAGGAAAAAGCAAAAAATTTCAGAATTGCACCTTGCAATGCGGAGAAATTACTGTTTGTGCATTTACAATATTCATTGATTTTTGCCATTGAAAAACATCATGTTATTCATATTCCAGAAATGATTGAAGCTACTGACTGAATGAAAGGAGCTGGCATCTCACTCTCTTTGAATCTTCTTTATCATGCTAAGAGGAGCAGGAAAAAGCAAAAAATTTCAGAATTGCACCTTGCAATGCGGAGAAATTACTGTTTGTGCATTTACAATATTCAATGATTTTTGCCATTGAAAAACGTCCAGAAATGATTGAAGCTACTGACTGAATGAAAGGAGCTGGCATCTCACTCTCTTTGAATCTTCTTTATCATGCTAAGAGGAGCAGGAAAAAGCAAAAAATTTCAGAATTGCACCTTGCAATGCGGAGAAATTACTGTTTGTGCATTTACAATATTCATTGATTTTTGCCATTGAAAAACATCATGTTATTCATATACCAGAAATGTTTGAAGCTACTGACTGAATGAAAGGAGCTGGCATCTCACTCTCTTTGAATCTTCTTTATCATGCTAAGAGGAGCAGGAAAAAGCAAAAAATTTCAGAATTGCACCTTGCAATGCGGAGAAATTACTGTTTGTGCATTTACAATATTCATTGATTTTTGCCATTGAAAAACGTCCAGAAATGATTGTAGCTACTGACTGAATGAAAGGAGCTGGCATCTCACTCTCTTTGAATCTTCTTTATCATGCTAAGAGGAGCAGGAAAAAGCAAAACATTTCAGAATTGCACCTTGCAATGCGGAGAAATTACTGTTTGTGCATTTACAATATTCATTGATTTTTGCCATTGAAAAACGTCCAGAAATGATTGAAGCTACTGACTGAATGAAAGGAGCTGGCATCTCACTCTCTTTGAATCTTGTTTATCATGCTAAGAGGAGCAGGAAAAAGCAAAAAATTTCAGAATTGCACCTTGCAATGCGGAGAAATTACTGTTTGTGCATTTACAATATTCATTGATTTTTGCCATTGAAAAACGTCCAGAAATGATTGAAGCTACTGACTGAATGAAAGGAGCTGGCATCTCACTCTCTTTGAATCTTCTTTATCATGCTAAGAGGAGCAGGAAAAAGCAAAAAATTTCAGAATTGCACCTTGCAATGCGGAGAAATTACTGTTTGTGCATTTACAATATTCATTGATTTTTGCCATTGAAAAACATCATGTTATTCATATACCAGAAATGTTTGAAGCTACTGACTGAATGAAAGGAGCTGGCATCTCACTCTCTTTGAGTCTTCTTTATCATGCTAAGAGGAGCAGAAAAAAGCAAAAAATTTCAGAATTGCACCTTGCAATGCGGAGAAATTACTGTTTGTGCATTTACAATATTCATTGATTTTTGCCATTGAAAAACGTCCAGAAATGATTGAAGCTACTGACTGAATGAAAGGAGCTGGCATCTCACTCTCTTTGAATCTTGTTTATCATGCTAAGAGGAGCAGGAAAAAGCAAAAAATTTCAGAATTGCACCTTGCAATGCGGAGAAATTACTGTTTGTGCATTTACAATATTCATTGATTTTTGCCATTGAAAAACGTCCAGAAATGATTGAAGCTACTGACAATGAAAGGAGCTGGCATCTCACTCTCTTTGAATCTTCTTTATCATGCTAAGAGGAGCAGGAAAAAGCAAAAAATTTCAGAATTGCACCTTGCAATGCGGAGAAATTACTGTTTGTGCATTTACAATATTCATTGATTTTTGCCATTGAAAAACATCATGTTATTCATATACCAGAAATGATTGAAGCTACTGACTGAATGAAAGGAGCTGGCATCTCACTCTCTTTGAATCTTCTTTATCATGCTAAGAGGAGCAGGAAAAAGCAAAAAATTTCAGAATTGCACCTTGCAATGCGGAGAAATTACTGTTTGTGCATTTACAATATTCATTGATTTTTGCCATTGAAAAACGTCCAGAAATGATTGAAGCTACTGACTGAATGAAAAGAGCTGGCATCTCACTCTCTTTGAATCTTGTTTATCACGCTAAGAGGAGCAGGAAAAAGCAAAAAATTTCAGAATTGCACCTTGCAATGCGGAGAAATTACTGTTTGTGCATTTACAATATTCATTGATTTTTGCCATTGAAAAACGTCCAGAAATGATTGAAGCTACTGACTGAATGAAAGGAGCTGGCATCTCACTCTCTTTGAATCTTCTTTATCATGCTAAGAGGAGCAGGAAAAAGCAAAAAATTTCAGAATTGCACCTTGCAATGCGGAGAAATTACTGTTTGTGCATTTACAATATTCATTGATTTTTGCCATTGAAAAACATCATGTTATTCATATACCAGAAATGTTTGAAGCTACTGACTGAATGAAAGGAGCTGGCATCTCACTCTCTTTGAGTCTTCTTTATCATGCTAAGAGGAGCAGAAAAAAGCAAAAAATTTCAGAATTGCACCTTGCAATGCGGAGAAATTACTGTTTGTGCATTTACAATATTCATTGATTTTTGCCATTGAAAAACATCATGTTATTCATATTCCAGAAATGATTGAAGCTACTGACTGAATGAAAGGAGCTGGCATCTCACTCTCTTTGAATCTTCTTTATCATGCTAAGAGGAGCAGGAAAAAGCAAAAAATTTCAGAATTGCACCTTGCAATGCGGAGAAATTACTGTTTGTGCATTTACAATATTCAATGATTTTTGCCATTGAAAAACGTCCAGAAATGATTGAAGCTACTGACTGAATGAAAGGAGCTGGCATCTCACTCTCTTTGAATCTTCTTTATCATGCTAAGAGGAGCAGGAAAAAGCAAAAAATTTCAGAATTGCACCTTGCAATGCGGAGAAATTACTGTTTGTGCATTTACAATATTCATTGATTTTTGCCATTGAAAAACATCATGTTATTCATATACCAGAAATGTTTGAAGCTACTGACTGAATGAAAGGAGCTGGCATCTCACTCTCTTTGAATCTTCTTTATCATGCTAAGAGGAGCAGGAAAAAGCAAAAAATTTCAGAATTGCACCTTGCAATGCGGAGAAATTACTGTTTGTGCATTTACAATATTCATTGATTTTTGCCATTGAAAAACGTCCAGAAATGATTGTAGCTACTGACTGAATGAAAGGAGCTGGCATCTCACTCTCTTTGAATCTTCTTTATCATGCTAAGAGGAGCAGGAAAAAGCAAAAAATTTCAGAATTGCACCTTGCAATGCGGAGAAATTACTGTTTGTGCATTTACAATATTCATTGATTTTTGCCATTGAAAAACGTCCAGAAATGATTGAAGCTACTGACTGAATGAAAGGAGCTGGCATCTCACTCTCTTTGAATCTTGTTTATCATGCTAAGAGGAGCAGGAAAAAGCAAAAAATTTCAGAATTGCACCTTGCAATGCGGAGAAATTACTGTTTGTGCATTTACAATATTCATTGATTTTTGCCATTGAAAAACGTCCAGAAATGATTGAAGCTACTGACTGAATGAAAGGAGCTGGCATCTCACTCTCTTTGAATCTTCTTTATCATGCTAAGAGGAGCAGGAAAAAGCAAAAAATTTCAGAATTGCACCTTGCAATGCGGAGAAATTACTGTTTGTGCATTTACAATATTCATTGATTTTTGCCATTGAAAAACATCATGTTATTCATATACCAGAAATGTTTGAAGCTACTGACTGAATGAAAGGAGCTGGCATCTCACTCTCTTTGAGTCTTCTTTATCATGCTAAGAGGAGCAGAAAAAAGCAAAAAATTTCAGAATTGCACCTTGCAATGCGGAGAAATTACTGTTTGTGCATTTACAATATTCATTGATTTTTGCCATTGAAAAACATCATGTTATTCATATACCAGAAATGTTTGAAGCTACTGACTGAATGAAAGGAGCTGGCATCTCACTCTCTTTGAATCTTCTTTATCATGCTAAGAGGAGCAGGAAAAAGCAAAAAATTTCAGAATTGCACCTTGCAATGCGGAGAAATTACTGTTTGTGCATTTACAATATTCATTGATTTTTGCCATTGAAAAACATCATGTTATTCATATACCAGAAATGTTTGAAGCTACTGACTGAATGAAAGGAGCTGGCATCTCACTCTCTTTGAATCTTCTTTATCATGCTAAGAGGAGCAGGAAAAAGCAAAAAATTTCAGAATTGCACCTTGCAATGCGGAGAAATTACTGTTTGTGCATTTACAATATTCAATGATTTTTGCCATTGAAAAACGTCCAGAAATGATTGAAGCTACTGACTGAATGAAAGGAGCTGGCATCTCACTCTCTTTGAATCTTCTTTATCATGCTAAGAGGAGCAGGAAAAAGCAAAAAATTTCAGAATTGCACCTTGCAATGCGGAGAAATTACTGTTTGTGCATTTACAATATTCATTGATTTTTGCCATTGAAAAACATCATGTTATTCATATACCAGAAATGTTTGAAGCTACTGACTGAATGAAAGGAGCTGGCATCTCACTCTCTTTGAATCTTCTTTATATCATGCTAAGAGGAGCAGGAAAAAGCAAAAAATTTCAGAATTGCACCTTGCAATGCGGAGAAATTACTGTTTGTGCATTTACAATATTCATTGATTTTTGCCATTGAAAAACGTCCAGAAATGATTGTAGCTACTGACTGAATGAAAGGAGCTGGCATCTCACTCTCTTTGAATCTTCTTTATCATGCTAAGAGGAGCAGGAAAAAGCAAAAAATTTCAGAATTGCACCTTGCAATGCGGAGAAATTACTGTTTGTGCATTTACAATATTCATTGATTTTTGCCATTGAAAAACGTCCAGAAATGATTGAAGCTACTGACTGAATGAAAGGAGCTGGCATCTCACTCTCTTTGAATCTTGTTTATCATGCTAAGAGGAGCAGGAAAAAGCAAAAAATTTCAGAATTGCATCTTGCAATGCGGAGAAATTACTGTTTGTGCATTTACAATATTCATTGATTTTTGCCATTGAAAAACGTCCAGAAATGATTGAAGCTACTGACTGAATGAAAGGAGCTGGCATCTCACTCTCTTTGAATCTTCTTTATCATGCTAAGAGGAGCAGGAAAAAGCAAAAAATTTCAGAATTGCACCTTGCAATGCAGAGAAATTACTGTTTGTGCATTTACAATATTCATTGATTTTTGCCATTGAAAAACATCATGTTATTCATATTCCAGAAATGATTGAAGCTACTGACTGAATGAAAGGAGCTGGCATCTCACTCTCTTTGAATCTTCTTTATCATGCTAAGAGGAGCAGGAAAAAGCAAAAAATTTCAGAATTGCACCTTGCAATGCGGAGAAATTACTGTTTGTGCATTTACAATATTCAATGATTTTTGCCATTGAAAAACGTCCAGAAATGATTGAAGCTACTGACTGAATGAAAGGAGCTGGCATCTCACTCTCTTTGAATCTTCTTTATCATGCTAAGAGGAGCAGGAAAAAGCAAAAAATTTCAGAATTGCACCTTGCAATGCGGAGAAATTACTGTTTGTGCATTTACAATATTCATTGATTTTTGCCATTGAAAAACATCATGTTATTCATATACCAGAAATGTTTGAAGCTACTGACTGAATGAAAGGAGCTGGCATCTCACTCTCTTTGAATCTTCTTTATCATGCTAAGAGGAGCAGGAAAAAGCAAAAAATTTCAGAATTGCACCTTGCAATGCGGAGAAATTACTGTTTGTGCATTTACAATATTCATTGATTTTTGCCATTGAAAAACGTCCAGAAATGATTGTAGCTACTGACTGAATGAAAGGAGCTGGCATCTCACTCTCTTTGAATCTTCTTTATCATGCTAAGAGGAGCAGGAAAAAGCAAAAAATTTCAGAATTGCACCTTGCAATGCGGAGAAATTACTGTTTGTGCATTTACAATATTCATTGATTTTTGCCATTGAAAAACGTCCAGAAATGATTGAAGCTACTGACTGAATGAAAGGAGCTGGCATCTCACTCTCTTTGAATCTTGTTTATCATGCTAAGAGGAGCAGGAAAAAGCAAAAAATTTCAGAATTGCACCTTGCAATGCGGAGAAATTACTGTTTGTGCATTTACAATATTCATTGATTTTTGCCATTGAAAAACGTCCAGAAATGATTGAAGCTACTGACTGAATGAAAGGAGCTGGCATCTCACTCTCTTTGAATCTTCTTTATCATGCTAAGAGGAGCAGGAAAAAGCAAAAAATTTCAGAATTGCACCTTGCAATGCGGAGAAATTACTGTTTGTGCATTTACAATATTCATTGATTTTTGCCATTGAAAAACATCATGTTATTCATATACCAGAAATGTTTGAAGCTACTGACTGAATGAAAGGAGCTGGCATCTCACTCTCTTTGAGTCTTCTTTATCATGCTAAGAGGAGCAGAAAAAAGCAAAAAATTTCAGAATTGCACCTTGCAATGCGGAGAAATTACTGTTTGTGCATTTACAATATTCATTGATTTTTGCCATTGAAAAACGTCCAGAAATGATTGAAGCTACTGACTGAATGAAAGGAGCTGGCATCTCACTCTCTTTGAATCTTGTTTATCATGCTAAGAGGAGCAGGAAAAAGCAAAAAATTTCAGAATTGCACCTTGCAATGCGGAGAAATTACTGTTTGTGCATTTACAATATTCATTGATTTTTGCCATTGAAAAACGTCCAGAAATGATTGAAGCTACTGACAATGAAAGGAGCTGGCATCTCACTCTCTTTGAATCTTCTTTATCATGCTAAGAGGAGCAGGAAAAAGCAAAAAATTTCAGAATTGCACCTTGCAATGCGGAGAAATTACTGTTTGTGCATTTACAATATTCATTGATTTTTGCCATTGAAAAACATCATGTTATTCATATACCAGAAATGATTGAAGCTACTGACTGAATGAAAGGAGCTGGCATCTCACTCTCTTTGAATCTTCTTTATCATGCTAAGAGGAGCAGGAAAAAGCAAAAAATTTCAGAATTGCACCTTGCAATGCGGAGAAATTACTGTTTGTGCATTTACAATATTCATTGATTTTTGCCATTGAAAAACGTCCAGAAATGATTGAAGCTACTGACTGAATGAAAAGAGCTGGCATCTCACTCTCTTTGAATCTTGTTTATCACGCTGAGGAGCAGGAAAAAGCAAAAAATTTCAGAATTGCACCTTGCAATGCGGAGAAATTACTGTTTGTGCATTTACAATATTCATTGATTTTTGCCATTGAAAAACGTCCAGAAATGATTGAAGCTACTGACTGAATGAAAGGAGCTGGCATCTCACTCTCTTTGAATCTTCTTTATCATGCTAAGAGGAGCAGGAAAAAGCAAAAAATTTCAGAATTGCACCTTGCAATGCGGAGAAATTACTGTTTGTGCATTTACAATATTCATTGATTTTTGCCATTGAAAAACATCATGTTATTCATATACCAGAAATGTTTGAAGCTACTGACTGAATGAAAGGAGCTGGCATCTCACTCTCTTTGAGTCTTCTTTATCATGCTAAGAGGAGCAGAAAAAAGCAAAAAATTTCAGAATTGCACCTTGCAATGCGGAGAAATTACTGTTTGTGCATTTACAATATTCATTGATTTTTGCCATTGAAAAACATCATGTTATTCATATTCCAGAAATGATTGAAGCTACTGACTGAATGAAAGGAGCTGGCATCTCACTCTCTTTGAATCTTCTTTATCATGCTAAGAGGAGCAGGAAAAAGCAAAAAATTTCAGAATTGCACCTTGCAATGCGGAGAAATTACTGTTTGTGCATTTACAATATTCAATGATTTTTGCCATTGAAAAACGTCCAGAAATGATTGAAGCTACTGACTGAATGAAAGGAGCTGGCATCTCACTCTCTTTGAATCTTCTTTATCATGCTAAGAGGAGCAGGAAAAAGCAAAAAATTTCAGAATTGCACCTTGCAATGCGGAGAAATTACTGTTTGTGCATTTACAATATTCATTGATTTTTGCCATTGAAAAACATCATGTTATTCATATACCAGAAATGTTTGAAGCTACTGACTGAATGAAAGGAGCTGGCATCTCACTCTCTTTGAATCTTCTTTATCATGCTAAGAGGAGCAGGAAAAAGCAAAAAATTTCAGAATTGCACCTTGCAATGCGGAGAAATTACTGTTTGTGCATTTACAATATTCATTGATTTTTGCCATTGAAAAACGTCCAGAAATGATTGTAGCTACTGACTGAATGAAAGGAGCTGGCATCTCACTCTCTTTGAATCTTCTTTATCATGCTAAGAGGAGCAGGAAAAAGCAAAAAATTTCAGAATTGCACCTTGCAATGCGGAGAAATTACTGTTTGTGCATTTACAATATTCATTGATTTTTGCCATTGAAAAACGTCCAGAAATGATTGAAGCTACTGACTGAATGAAAGGAGCTGGCATCTCACTCTCTTTGAATCTTGTTTATCATGCTAAGAGGAGCAGGAAAAAGCAAAAAATTTCAGAATTGCACCTTGCAATGCGGAGAAATTACTGTTTGTGCATTTACAATATTCATTGATTTTTGCCATTGAAAAACGTCCAGAAATGATTGAAGCTACTGACTGAATGAAAGGAGCTGGCATCTCACTCTCTTTGAATCTTCTTTATCATGCTAAGAGGAGCAGGAAAAAGCAAAAAATTTCAGAATTGCACCTTGCAATGCGGAGAAATTACTGTTTGTGCATTTACAATATTCATTGATTTTTGCCATTGAAAAACATCATGTTATTCATATACCAGAAATGTTTGAAGCTACTGACTGAATGAAAGGAGCTGGCATCTCACTCTCTTTGAGTCTTCTTTATCATGCTAAGAGGAGCAGAAAAAAGCAAAAAATTTCAGAATTGCACCTTGCAATGCGGAGAAATTACTGTTTGTGCATTTACAATATTCATTGATTTTTGCCATTGAAAAACATCATGTTATTCATATACCAGAAATGTTTGAAGCTACTGACTGAATGAAAGGAGCTGGCATCTCACTCTCTTTGAATCTTCTTTATCATGCTAAGAGGAGCAGGAAAAAGCAAAAAATTTCAGAATTGCACCTTGCAATGCGGAGAAATTACTGTTTGTGCATTTACAATATTCATTGATTTTTGCCATTGAAAAACGTCCAGAAATGATTGTAGCTACTGACTGAATGAAAGGAGCTGGCATCTCACTCTCTTTGAATCTTCTTTATCATGCTAAGAGGAGCAGGAAAAAGCAAAAAATTTCAGAATTGCACCTTGCAATGCGGAGAAATTACTGTTTGTGCATTTACAATATTCATTGATTTTTGCCATTGAAAAACGTCCAGAAATGATTGAAGCTACTGACTGAATGAAAGGAGCTGGCATCTCACTCTCTTTGAATCTTGTTTATCATGCTAAGAGGAGCAGGAAAAAGCAAAAAATTTCAGAATTGCACCTTGCAATGCGGAGAAATTACTGTTTGTGCATTTACAATATTCATTGATTTTTGCCATTGAAAAACGTCCAGAAATGATTGAAGCTACTGACTGAATGAAAGGAGCTGGCATCTCACTCTCTTTGAATCTTCTTTATCATGCTAAGAGGAGCAGGAAAAAGCAAAAAATTTCAGAATTGCACCTTGCAATGCGGAGAAATTACTGTTTGTGCATTTACAATATTCATTGATTTTTGCCATTGAAAAACATCATGTTATTCATATACCAGAAATGTTTGAAGCTACTGACTGAATGAAAGGAGCTGGCATCTCACTCTCTTTGAGTCTTCTTTATCATGCTAAGAGGAGCAGAAAAAAGCAAAAAATTTCAGAATTGCACCTTGCAATGCGGAGAAATTACTGTTTGTGCATTTACAATATTCATTGATTTTTGCCATTGAAAAACGTCCAGAAATGATTGAAGCTACTGACTGAATGAAAGGAGCTGGCATCTCACTCTCTTTGAATCTTGTTTATCATGCTAAGAGGAGCAGGAAAAAGCAAAAAATTTCAGAATTGCACCTTGCAATGCGGAGAAATTACTGTTTGTGCATTTACAATATTCATTGATTTTTGCCATTGAAAAACGTCCAGAAATGATTGAAGCTACTGACTGAATGAAAGGAGCTGGCATCTCACTCTCTTTGAATCTTCTTTATCATGCTAAGAGGAGCAGGAAAAAGCAAAAAATTTCAGAATTGCACCTTGCAATGCGGAGAAATTACTGTTTGTGCATTTACAATATTCATTGATTTTTGCCATTGAAAAACATCATGTTATTCATATACCAGAAATGATTGAAGCTACTGACTGAATGAAAGGAGCTGGCATCTCACTCTCTTTGAATCTTCTTTATCATGCTAAGAGGAGCAGGAAAAAGCAAAAAATTTCAGAATTGCACCTTGCAATGCGGAGAAATTACTGTTTGTGCATTTACAATATTCATTGATTTTTGCCATTGAAAAACGTCCAGAAATGATTGAAGCTACTGACTGAATGAAAAGAGCTGGCATCTCACTCTCTTTGAATCTTGTTTATCACGCTAAGAGGAGCAGGAAAAAGCAAAAAATTTCAGAATTGCACCTTGCAATGCGGAGAAATTACTGTTTGTGCATTTACAATATTCATTGATTTTTGCCATTGAAAAACGTCCAGAAATGATTGAAGCTACTGACTGAATGAAAGGAGCTGGCATCTCACTCTCTTTGAATCTTCTTTATCATGCTAAGAGGAGCAGGAAAAAGCAAAAAATTTCAGAATTGCACCTTGCAATGCGGAGAAATTACTGTTTGTGCATTTACAATATTCATTGATTTTTGCCATTGAAAAACATCATGTTATTCATATACCAGAAATGATTGAAGCTACTGACTGAATGAAAGGAGCTGGCATCTCACTCTCTTTGAATCTTCTTTATCATGCTAAGAGGAGCAGGAAAAAGCAAAAAATTTCAGAATTGCACCTTGCAATGCGGAGAAATTACTGTTTGTGCATTTACAATATTCAATGATTTTTGCCATTGAAAAACGTCCAGAAATGATTGAAGCTACTGACTGAATGAAAGGAGCTGGCATCTCACTCTCTTTGAATCTTCTTTATCATGCTAAGAGGAGCAGGAAAAAGCAAAAAATTTCAGAATTGCACCTTGCAATGCGGAGAAATTACTGTTTGTGCATTTACAATATTCATTGATTTTTGCCATTGAAAAACATCATGTTATTCATATTCCAGAAATGATTGAAGCTACTGACTGAATGAAAGGAGCTGGCATCTCACTCTCTTTGAATCTTCTTTATCATGCTAAGAGGAGCAGGAAAAAGCAAAAAATTTCAGAATTGCACCTTGCAATGCGGAGAAATTACTGTTTGTGCATTTACAATATTCAATGATTTTTGCCATTGAAAAACGTCCAGAAATGATTGAAGCTACTGACTGAATGAAAGGAGCTGGCATCTCACTCTCTTTGAATCTTCTTTATCATGCTAAGAGGAGCAGGAAAAAGCAAAAAATTTCAGAATTGCACCTTGCAATGCGGAGAAATTACTGTTTGTGCATTTACAATATTCATTGATTTTTGCCATTGAAAAACATCATGTTATTCATATACCAGAAATGTTTGAAGCTACTGACTGAATGAAAGGAGCTGGCATCTCACTCTCTTTGAATCTTCTTTATCATGCTAAGAGGAGCAGGAAAAAGCAAAAAATTTCAGAATTGCACCTTGCAATGCGGAGAAATTACTGTTTGTGCATTTACAATATTCATTTATTTTTGCCATTGAAAAACGTCCAGAAATGATTGAAGCTACCGACTGAATGAAAGGAGCTGGCATCTCACTCTCTTTGAATCTTCTTTATCATGCTAAGAGGAGCAGGAAAAAGCAAAAAATTTCAGAATTGCACCTTGCAATGCGGAGAAATTACTGTTTGTGCATTTACAATATTCATTGATTTTTGCCATTGAAAAACATCATGTTATTCATATTCCAGAAATGATTGAAGCTACTGACTGAATGAAAGGAGCTGGCATCTCACTCTCTTTGAATCTTCTTTATCATGCTAAGAGGAGCAGGAAAAAGCAAAAAATTTCAGAATTGCACCTTGCAATGCGGAGAAATTACTGTTTGTGCATTTACAATATTCAATGATTTTTGCCATTGAAAAACGTCCAGAAATGATTGAAGCTACTGACTGAATGAAAGGAGCTGGCATCTCACTCTCTTTGAATCTTCTTTATCATGCTAAGAGGAGCAGGAAAAAGCAAAAAATTTCAGAATTGCACCTTGCAATGCGGAGAAATTACTGTTTGTGCATTTACAATATTCATTGATTTTTGCCATTGAAAAACATCATGTTATTCATATACCAGAAATGTTTGAAGCTACTGACTGAATGAAAGGAGCTGGCATCTCACTCTCTTTGAATCTTCTTTATCATGCTAAGAGGAGCAGGAAAAAGCAAAAAATTTCAGAATTGCACCTTGCAATGCGGAGAAATTACTGTTTGTGCATTTACAATATTCATTTATTTTTGCCATTGAAAAACGTCCAGAAATGATTGAAGCTACTGACTGAATGAAAGGAGCTGGCATCTCACTCTCTTTGAATCTTCTTTATCATGCTAAGAGGAGCAGGAAAAAGCAAAAAATTTCAGAATTGCACCTTGCAATGCGGAGAAATTACTGTTTGTGCATTTACAATATTCATTGATTTTTGCCATTGAAAAACGTCCAGAAATGATTGAAGCTACTGACTGAATGAAAGGAGCTGGCATCTCACTCTCTTTGAATCTTCTTTATCATGCTAAGAGGAGCAGGAAAAAGCAAAAAATTTCAGAATTGCACCTTGCAATGCGGAGAAATTACTGTTTGTGCATTTACAATATTCATTGATTTTTGCCATTGAAAAACGTCCAGAAATGATTGAAGCTACTGACTGAATGAAAGGAGCTGGCATCTCACTCTCTTTGAATCTTCTTTATCATGCTAAGAGGAGCAGGAAAAAGCAAAAAATTTCAGAATTGCACCTTGCAATGCGGAGAAATTACTGTTTGTGCATTTACAATATTCATTGATTTTTGCCATTGAAAAACATCATGTTATTCATATTCCAGAAATGATTGAAGCTACTGACTGAATGAAAGGAGCTGGCATCTCACTCTCTTTGAATCTTCTTTATCATGCTAAGAGGAGCAGGAAAAAGCAAAAAATTTCAGAATTGCACCTTGCAATGCGGAGAAATTACTGTTTGTGCATTTACAATATTCAATGATTTTTGCCATTGAAAAACGTCCAGAAATGATTGAAGCTACTGACTGAATGAAAGGAGCTGGCATCTCACTCTCTTTGAATCTTCTTTATCATGCTAAGAGGAGCAGGAAAAAGCAAAATATTTCAGAATTGCACCTTGCAATGCGGAGAAATTACTGTTTGTGCATTTACAATATTCATTGATTTTTGCCATTGAAAAACATCATGTTATTCATATACCAGAAATGTTTGAAGCTACTGACTGAATGAAAGGAGCTGGCATCTCACTCTCTTTGAATCTTCTTTATCATGCTAAGAGGAGCAGGAAAAAGCAAAAAATTTCAGAATTGCACCTTGCAATGCGGAGAAATTACTGTTTGTGCATTTACAATATTCATTGATTTTTGCCATTGAAAAACGTCCAGAAATGATTGAAGCTACTGACTGAATGAAAAGAGCTGGCATCTCACTCTCTTTGAATCTTGTTTATCACGCTAAGAGGAGCAGGAAAAAGCAAAAAATTTCAGAATTGCACCTTGCAATGCGGAGAAATTACTGTTTGTGCATTTACAATATTCATTGATTTTTGCCATTGAAAAACGTCCAGAAATGATTGAAGCTACTGACTGAATGAAAGGAGCTGGCATCTCACTCTCTTTGAATCTTCTTTATCATGCTAAGAGGAGCAGGAAAAAGCAAAAAATTTCAGAATTGCACCTTGCAATGCGGAGAAATTACTGTTTGTGCATTTACAATATTCATTGATTTTTGCCATTGAAAAACATCATGTTATTCATATACCAGAAATGATTGAAGCTACTGACTGAATGAAAGGAGCTGGCATCTCACTCTCTTTGAATCTTCTTTATCATGCTAAGAGGAGCAGGAAAAAGCAAAAAATTTCAGAATTGCACCTTGCAATGCGGAGAAATTACTGTTTGTGCATTTACAATATTCAATGATTTTTGCCATTGAAAAACGTCCAGAAATGATTGAAGCTACTGACTGAATGAAAGGAGCTGGCATCTCACTCTCTTTGAATCTTCTTTATCATGCTAAGAGGAGCAGGAAAAAGCAAAAAATTTCAGAATTGCACCTTGCAATGCGGAGAAATTACTGTTTGTGCATTTACAATATTCATTGATTTTTGCCATTGAAAAACATCATGTTATTCATATTCCAGAAATGATTGAAGCTACTGACTGAATGAAAGGAGCTGGCATCTCACTCTCTTTGAATCTTCTTTATCATGCTAAGAGGAGCAGGAAAAAGCAAAAAATTTCAGAATTGCACCTTGCAATGCGGAGAAATTACTGTTTGTGCATTTACAATATTCAATGATTTTTGCCATTGAAAAACGTCCAGAAATGATTGAAGCTACTGACTGAATGAAAGGAGCTGGCATCTCACTCTCTTTGAATCTTCTTTATCATGCTAAGAGGAGCAGGAAAAAGCAAAAAATTTCAGAATTGCACCTTGCAATGCGGAGAAATTACTGTTTGTGCATTTACAATATTCATTGATTTTTGCCATTGAAAAACATCATGTTATTCATATTCCAGAAATGATTGAAGCTACTGACTGAATGAAAGGAGCTGGCATCTCACTCTCTTTGAATCTTCTTTATCATGCTAAGAGGAGCAGGAAAAAGCAAAAAATTTCAGAATTGCACCTTGCAATGCGGAGAAATTACTGTTTGTGCATTTACAATATTCAATGATTTTTGCCATTGAAAAACGTCCAGAAATGATTGAAGCTACTGACTGAATGAAAGGAGCTGGCATCTCACTCTCTTTGAATCTTCTTTATCATGCTAAGAGGAGCAGGAAAAAGCAAAAAATTTCAGAATTGCACCTTGCAATGCGGAGAAATTACTGTTTGTGCATTTACAATATTCATTGATTTTTGCCATTGAAAAACATCATGTTATTCATATACCAGAAATGTTTGAAGCTACTGACTGAATGAAAGGAGCTGGCATCTCACTCTCTTTGAATCTTCTTTATCATGCTAAGAGGAGCAGGAAAAAGCAAAAAATTTCAGAATTGCACCTTGCAATGCGGAGAAATTACTGTTTGTGCATTTACAATATTCATTGATTTTTGCCATTGAAAAACGTCCAGAAATGATTGAAGCTACTGACTGAATGAAAAGAGCTGGCATCTCACTCTCTTTGAATCTTGTTTATCACGCTAAGAGGAGCAGGAAAAAGCAAAAAATTTCAGAATTGCACCTTGCAATGCGGAGAAATTACTGTTTGTGCATTTACAATATTCATTGATTTTTGCCATTGAAAAACGTCCAGAAATGATTGAAGCTACTGACTGAATGAAAGGAGCTGGCATCTCACTCTCTTTGAATCTTCTTTATCATGCTAAGAGGAGCAGGAAAAAGCAAAAAATTTCAGAATTGCACCTTGCAATGCGAAGAAATTACTGTTTGTGCATTTACAATATTCATTGATTTTTGCCATTGAAAAACATCATGTTATTCATATACCAGAAATGATTGAAGCTACTGACTGAATGAAAGGAGCTGGCATCTCACTCTCTTTGAATCTTCTTTATCATGCTAAGAGGAGCAGGAAAAAGCAAAAAATTTCAGAATTGCACCTTGCAATGCGGAGAAATTACTGTTTGTGCATTTACAATATTCAATGATTTTTGCCATTGAAAAACGTCCAGAAATGATTGAAGCTACTGACTGAATGAAAGGAGCTGGCATCTCACTCTCTTTGAATCTTCTTTATCATGCTAAGAGGAGCAGGAAAAAGCAAAAAATTTCAGAATTGCACCTTGCAATGCGGAGAAATTACTGTTTGTGCATTTACAATATTCATTGATTTTTGCCATTGAAAAACATCATGTTATTCATATTCCAGAAATGATTGAAGCTACTGACTGAATGAAAGGAGCTGGCATCTCACTCTCTTTGAATCTTCTTTATCATGCTAAGAGGAGCAGGAAAAAGCAAAAAATTTCAGAATTGCACCTTGCAATGCGGAGAAATTACTGTTTGTGCATTTACAATATTCAATGATTTTTGCCATTGAAAAACGTCCAGAAATGATTGAAGCTACTGACTGAATGAAAGGAGCTGGCATCTCACTCTCTTTGAATCTTCTTTATCATGCTAAGAGGAGCAGGAAAAAGCAAAAAATTTCAGAATTGCACCTTGCAATGCGGAGAAATTACTGTTTGTGCATTTACAATATTCATTGATTTTTGCCATTGAAAAACATCATGTTATTCATATACCAGAAATGTTTGAAGCTACTGACTGAATGAAAGGAGCTGGCATCTCACTCTCTTTGAATCTTCTTTATCATGCTAAGAGGAGCAGGAAAAAGCAAAAAATTTCAGAATTGCACCTTGCAATGCGGAGAAATTACTGTTTGTGCATTTACAATATTCAATGATTTTTGCCATTGAAAAACGTCCAGAAATGATTGAAGCTACTGACTGAATGAAAGGAGCTGGCATCTCACTCTCTTTGAATCTTCTTTATCATGCTAAGAGGAGCAGGAAAAAGCAAAAAATTTCAGAATTGCACCTTGCAATGCGGAGAAATTACTGTTTGTGCATTTACAATATTCATTGATTTTTGCCATTGAAAAACATCATGTTATTCATATACCAGAAATGTTTGAAGCTACTGACTGAATGAAAGGAGCTGGCATCTCACTCTCTTTGAATCTTCTTTATCATGCTAAGAGGAGCAGGAAAAAGCAAAAAATTTCAGAATTGCACCTTGCAATGCGGAGAAATTACTGTTTGTGCATTTACAATATTCATTGATTTTTGCCATTGAAAAACGTCCAGAAATGATTGTAGCTACTGACTGAATGAAAGGAGCTGGCATCTCACTCTCTTTGAATCTTCTTTATCATGCTAAGAGGAGCAGGAAAAAGCAAAAAATTTCAGAATTGCACCTTGCAATGCGGAGAAATTACTGTTTGTGCATTTACAATATTCATTGATTTTTGCCATTGAAAAACGTCCAGAAATGATTGAAGCTACTGACTGAATGAAAGGAGCTGGCATCTCACTCTCTTTGAATCTTGTTTATCATGCTAAGAGGAGCAGGAAAAAGCAAAAAATTTCAGAATTGCATCTTGCAATGCGGAGAAATTACTGTTTGTGCATTTACAATATTCATTGATTTTTGCCATTGAAAAACGTCCAGAAATGATTGAAGCTACTGACTGAATGAAAGGAGCTGGCATCTCACTCTCTTTGAATCTTCTTTATCATGCTAAGAGGAGCAGGAAAAAGCAAAAAATTTCAGAATTGCACCTTGCAATGCGGAGAAATTACTGTTTGTGCATTTACAATATTCATTGATTTTTGCCATTGAAAAACATCATGTTATTCATATTCCAGAAATGATTGAAGCTACTGACTGAATGAAAGGAGCTGGCATCTCACTCTCTTTGAATCTTCTTTATCATGCTAAGAGGAGCAGGAAAAAGCAAAAAATTTCAGAATTGCACCTTGCAATGCGGAGAAATTACTGTTTGTGCATTTACAATATTCAATGATTTTTGCCATTGAAAAACGTCCAGAAATGATTGAAGCTACTGACTGAATGAAAGGAGCTGGCATCTCACTCTCTTTGAATCTTCTTTATCATGCTAAGAGGAGCAGGAAAAAGCAAAAAATTTCAGAATTGCACCTTGCAATGCGGAGAAATTACTGTTTGTGCATTTACAATATTCATTGATTTTTGCCATTGAAAAACATCATGTTATTCATATACCAGAAATGTTTGAAGCTACTGACTGAATGAAAGGAGCTGGCATCTCACTCTCTTTGAATCTTCTTTATCATGCTAAGAGGAGCAGGAAAAAGCAAAAAATTTCAGAATTGCACCTTGCAATGCGGAGAAATTACTGTTTGTGCATTTACAATATTCATTGATTTTTGCCATTGAAAAACGTCCAGAAATGATTGTAGCTACTGACTGAATGAAAGGAGCTGGCATCTCACTCTCTTTGAATCTTCTTTATCATGCTAAGAGGAGCAGGAAAAAGCAAAAAATTTCAGAATTGCACCTTGCAATGCGGAGAAATTACTGTTTGTGCATTTACAATATTCATTGATTTTTGCCATTGAAAAACGTCCAGAAATGATTGAAGCTACTGACTGAATGAAAGGAGCTGGCATCTCACTCTCTTTGAATCTTGTTTATCATGCTAAGAGGAGCAGGAAAAAGCAAAAAATTTCAGAATTGCACCTTGCAATGCGGAGAAATTACTGTTTGTGCATTTACAATATTCATTGATTTTTGCCATTGAAAAACGTCCAGAAATGATTGAAGCTACTGACTGAATGAATGGAGCTGGCATCTCACTCTCTTTGAATCTTCTTTATCATGCTAAGAGGAGCAGGAAAAAGCAAAAAATTTCAGAATTGCACCTTGCAATGCGGAGAAATTACTGTTTGTGCATTTACAATATTCATTGATTTTTGCCATTGAAAAACATCATGTTATTCATATACCAGAAATGTTTGAAGCTACTGACTGAATGAAAGGAGCTGGCATCTCACTCTCTTTGAGTCTTCTTTATCATGCTAAGAGGAGCAGAAAAAAGCAAAATATTTCAGAATTGCACCTTGCAATGCGGAGAAATTACTGTTTGTGCATTTACAATATTCATTGATTTTTGCCATTGAAAAACGTCCAGAAATGATTGAAGCTACTGACTGAATGAAAGGAGCTGGCATCTCACTCTCTTTGAATCTTGTTTATCATGCTAAGAGGAGCAGGAAAAAGCAAAAAATTTCAGAATTGCACCTTGCAATGCGGAGAAATTACTGTTTGTGCATTTACAATATTCATTGATTTTTGCCATTGAAAAACGTCCAGAAATGATTGAAGCTACTGACAATGAAAGGAGCTGGCATCTCACTCTCTTTGAATCTTCTTTATCATGCTAAGAGGAGCAGGAAAAAGCAAAAAATTTCAGAATTGCACCTTGCAATGCGGAGAAATTACTGTTTGTGCATTTACAATATTCATTGATTTTTGCCATTGAAAAACATCATGTTATTCATATACCAGAAATGATTGAAGCTACTGACTGAATGAAAGGAGCTGGCATCTCACTCTCTTTGAATCTTCTTTATCATGCTAAGAGGAGCAGGAAAAAGCAAAAAATTTCAGAATTGCACCTTGCAATGCGGAGAAATTACTGTTTGTGCATTTACAATATTCATTGATTTTTGCCATTGAAAAACATCATGTTATTCATATACCAGAAATGTTTGAAGCTACTGACTGAATGAAAGGAGCTGGCATCTCACTCTCTTTGAGTCTTCTTTATCATGCTAAGAGGAGCAGAAAAAAGCAAAAAATTTCAGAATTGCACCTTGCAATGCGGAGAAATTACTGTTTGTGCATTTACAATATTCATTGATTTTTGCCATTGAAAAACATCATGTTATTCATATTCCAGAAATGATTGAAGCTACTGACTGAATGAAAGGAGCTGGCATCTCACTCTCTTTGAATCTTCTTTATCATGCTAAGAGGAGCAGGAAAAAGCAAAAAATTTCAGAATTGCACCTTGCAATGCGGAGAAATTACTGTTTGTGCATTTACAATATTCAATGATTTTTGCCATTGAAAAACGTCCAGAAATGATTGAAGCTACTGACTGAATGAAAGGAGCTGGCATCTCACTCTCTTTGAATCTTCTTTATCATGCTAAGAGGAGCAGGAAAAAGCAAAAAATTTCAGAATTGCACCTTGCAATGCGGAGAAATTACTGTTTGTGCATTTACAATATTCATTGATTTTTGCCATTGAAAAACATCATGTTATTCATATACCAGAAATGTTTGAAGCTACTGACTGAATGAAAGGAGCTGGCATCTCACTCTCTTTGAATCTTCTTTATCATGCTAAGAGGAGCAGGAAAAAGCAAAAAATTTCAGAATTGCACCTTGCAATGCGGAGAAATTACTGTTTGTGCATTTACAATATTCATTGATTTTTGCCATTGAAAAACGTCCAGAAATGATTGTAGCTACTGACTGAATGAAAGGAGCTGGCATCTCACTCTCTTTGAATCTTCTTTATCATGCTAAGAGGAGCAGGAAAAAGCAAAAAATTTCAGAATTGCACCTTGCAATGCGGAGAAATTACTGTTTGTGCATTTACAATATTCATTGATTTTTGCCATTGAAAAACGTCCAGAAATGATTGAAGCTACTGACTGAATGAAAGGAGCTGGCATCTCACTCTCTTTGAATCTTGTTTATCATGCTAAGAGGAGCAGGAAAAAGCAAAAAATTTCAGAATTGCACCTTGCAATGCGGAGAAATTACTGTTTGTGCATTTACAATATTCATTGATTTTTGCCATTGAAAAACGTCCAGAAATGATTGAAGCTACTGACTGAATGAAAGGAGCTGGCATCTCACTCTCTTTGAATCTTCTTTATCATGCTAAGAGGGGCAGGAAAAAGCAAAAAATTTCAGAATTGCACCTTGCAATGCGGAGAAATTACTGTTTGTGCATTTACAATATTCATTGATTTTTGCCATTGAAAAACATCATGTTATTCATATACCAGAAATGTTTGAAGCTACTGACTGAATGAAAGGAGCTGGCATCTCACTCTCTTTGAGTCTTCTTTATCATGCTAAGAGGAGCAGAAAAAAGCAAAAAATTTCAGAATTGCACCTTGCAATGCGGAGAAATTACTGTTTGTGCATTTACAATATTCATTGATTTTTGCCATTGAAAAACATCATGTTATTCATATACCAGAAATGTTTGAAGCTACTGACTGAATGAAAGGAGCTGGCATCTCACTCTCTTTGAATCTTCTTTATCATGCTAAGAGGAGCAGGAAAAAGCAAAAAATTTCAGAATTGCACCTTGCAATGCGGAGAAATTACTGTTTGTGCATTTACAATATTCATTGATTTTTGCCATTGAAAAACGTCCAGAAATGATTGTAGCTACTGACTGAATGAAAGGAGCTGGCATCTCACTCTCTTTGAATCTTCTTTATCATGCTAAGAGGAGCAGGAAAAAGCAAAAAATTTCAGAATTGCACCTTGCAATGCGGAGAAATTACTGTTTGTGCATTTACAATATTCATTGATTTTTGCCATTGAAAAACGTCCAGAAATGATTGAAGCTACTGACTGAATGAAAGGAGCTGGCATCTCACTCTCTTTGAATCTTGTTTATCATGCTAAGAGGAGCAGGAAAAAGCAAAAAATTTCAGAATTGCACCTTGCAATGCGGAGAAATTACTGTTTGTGCATTTACAATATTCATTGATTTTTGCCATTGAAAAACGTCCAGAAATGATTGAAGCTACTGACTGAATGAAAGGAGCTGGCATCTCACTCTCTTTGAATCTTCTTTATCATGCTAAGAGGAGCAGGAAAAAGCAAAAAATTTCAGAATTGCACCTTGCAATGCGGAGAAATTACTGTTTGTGCATTTACAATATTCATTGATTTTTGCCATTGAAAAACATCATGTTATTCATATACCAGAAATGTTTGAAGCTACTGACTGAATGAAAGGAGCTGGCATCTCACTCTCTTTGAGTCTTCTTTATCATGCTAAGAGGAGCAGAAAAAAGCAAAAAATTTCAGAATTGCACCTTGCAATGCGGAGAAATTACTGTTTGTGCATTTACAATATTCATTGATTTTTGCCATTGAAAAACGTCCAGAAATGATTGAAGCTACTGACTGAATGAAAGGAGCTGGCATCTCACTCTCTTTGAATCTTGTTTATCATGCTAAGAGGAGCAGGAAAAAGCAAAAAATTTCAGAATTGCACCTTGCAATGCGGAGAAATTACTGTTTGTGCATTTACAATATTCATTGATTTTTGCCATTGAAAAACGTCCAGAAATGATTGAAGCTACTGACTGAATGAAAGGAGCTGGCATCTCACTCTCTTTGAATCTTCTTTATCATGCTAAGAGGAGCAGGAAAAAGCAAAAAATTTCAGAATTGCACCTTGCAATGCGGAGAAATTACTGTTTGTGCATTTACAATATTCATTGATTTTTGCCATTGAAAAACGTCCAGAAATGATTGAAGCTACTGACTGAATGAAAGGAGCTGGCATCTCACTCTCTTTGAATCTTCTTTATCATGCTAAGAGGAGCAGGAAAAAGCAAAAAATTTCAGAATTGCACCTTGCAATGCGGAGAAATTACTGTTTGTGCATTTACAATATTCATTGATTTTTGCCATTGAAAAACATCATGTTATTCATATACCAGAAATGATTGAAGCTACTGACTGAATGAAAGGAGCTGGCATCTCACTCTCTTTGAATCTTCTTTATCATGCTAAGAGGAGCAGGAAAAAGCAAAAAATTTCAGAATTGCACCTTGCAATGCGGAGAAATTACTGTTTGTGCATTTACAATATTCAATGATTTTTGCCATTGAAAAACGTCCAGAAATGATTGAAGCTACTGACTGAATGAAAGGAGCTGGCATCTCACTCTCTTTGAATCTTCTTTATCATGCTAAGAGGAGCAGGAAAAAGCAAAAAATTTCAGAATTGCACCTTGCAATGCGGAGAAATTACTGTTTGTGCATTTACAATATTCATTGATTTTTGCCATTGAAAAACATCATGTTATTCATATTCCAGAAATGATTGAAGCTACTGACTGAATGAAAGGAGCTGGCATCTCACTCTCTTTGAATCTTCTTTATCATGCTAAGAGGAGCAGGAAAAAGCAAAAAATTTCAGAATTGCACCTTGCAATGCGGAGAAATTACTGTTTGTGCATTTACAATATTCAATGATTTTTGCCATTGAAAAACGTCCAGAAATGATTGAAGCTACTGACTGAATGAAAGGAGCTGGCATCTCACTCTCTTTGAATCTTCTTTATCATGCTAAGAGGAGCAGGAAAAAGCAAAAAATTTCAGAATTGCACCTTGCAATGCGGAGAAATTACTGTTTGTGCATTTACAATATTCATTGATTTTTGCCATTGAAAAACATCATGTTATTCATATACCAGAAATGTTTGAAGCTACTGACTGAATGAAAGGAGCTGGCATCTCACTCTCTTTGAATCTTCTTTATCATGCTAAGAGGAGCAGGAAAAAGCAAAAAATTTCAGAATTGCACCTTGCAATGCGGAGAAATTACTGTTTGTGCATTTACAATATTCATTTATTTTTGCCATTGAAAAACGTCCAGAAATGATTGAAGCTACTGACTGAATGAAAGGAGCTGGCATCTCACTCTCTTTGAATCTTCTTTATCATGCTAAGAGGAGCAGGAAAAAGCAAAAAATTTCAGAATTGCACCTTGCAATGCGGAGAAATTACTGTTTGTGCATTTACAATATTCATTGATTTTTGCCATTGAAAAACGTCCAGAAATGATTGAAGCTACTGACTGAATGAAAGGAGCTGGCATCTCACTCTCTTTGAATCTTCTTTATCATGCTAAGAGGAGCAGGAAAAAGCAAAAAATTTCAGAATTGCACCTTGCAATGCGGAGAAATTACTGTTTGTGCATTTACAATATTCATTGATTTTTGCCATTGAAAAACGTCCAGAAATGATTGAAGCTACTGACTGAATGAAAGGAGCTGGCATCTCACTCTCTTTGAATCTTCTTTATCATGCTAAGAGGAGCAGGAAAAAGCAAAAAATTTCAGAATTGCACCTTGCAATGCGGAGAAATTACTGTTTGTGCATTTACAATATTCATTGATTTTTGCCATTGAAAAACATCATGTTATTCATATTCCAGAAATGATTGAAGCTACTGACTGAATGAAAGGAGCTGGCATCTCACTCTCTTTGAATCTTCTTTATCATGCTAAGAGGAGCAGGAAAAAGCAAAAAATTTCAGAATTGCACCTTGCAATGCGGAGAAATTACTGTTTGTGCATTTACAATATTCAATGATTTTTGCCATTGAAAAACGTCCAGAAATGATTGAAGCTACTGACTGAATGAAAGGAGCTGGCATCTCACTCTCTTTGAATCTTCTTTATCATGCTAAGAGGAGCAGGAAAAAGCAAAATATTTCAGAATTGCACCTTGCAATGCGGAGAAATTACTGTTTGTGCATTTACAATATTCATTGATTTTTGCCATTGAAAAACATCATGTTATTCATATACCAGAAATGTTTGAAGCTACTGACTGAATGAAAGGAGCTGGCATCTCACTCTCTTTGAATCTTCTTTATCATGCTAAGAGGAGCAGGAAAAAGCAAAAAATTTCAGAATTGCACCTTGCAATGCGGAGAAATTACTGTTTGTGCATTTACAATATTCATTGATTTTTGCCATTGAAAAACGTCCAGAAATGATTGAAGCTACTGACTGAATGAAAAGAGCTGGCATCTCACTCTCTTTGAATCTTGTTTATCACGCTAAGAGGAGCAGGAAAAAGCAAAAAATTTCAGAATTGCACCTTGCAATGCGGAGAAATTACTGTTTGTGCATTTACAATATTCATTGATTTTTGCCATTGAAAAACGTCCAGAAATGATTGAAGCTACTGACTGAATGAAAGGAGCTGGCATCTCACTCTCTTTGAATCTTCTTTATCATGCTAAGAGGAGCAGGAAAAAGCAAAAAATTTCAGAATTGCACCTTGCAATGCGGAGAAATTACTGTTTGTGCATTTACAATATTCATTGATTTTTGCCATTGAAAAACATCATGTTATTCATATACCAGAAATGATTGAAGCTACTGACTGAATGAAAGGAGCTGGCATCTCACTCTCTTTGAATCTTCTTTATCATGCTAAGAGGAGCAGGAAAAAGCAAAAAATTTCAGAATTGCACCTTGCAATGCGGAGAAATTACTGTTTGTGCATTTACAATATTCAATGATTTTTGCCATTGAAAAACGTCCAGAAATGATTGAAGCTACTGACTGAATGAAAGGAGCTGGCATCTCACTCTCTTTGAATCTTCTTTATCATGCTAAGAGGAGCAGGAAAAAGCAAAAAATTTCAGAATTGCACCTTGCAATGCGGAGAAATTACTGTTTGTGCATTTACAATATTCATTGATTTTTGCCATTGAAAAACATCATGTTATTCATATTCCAGAAATGATTGAAGCTACTGACTGAATGAAAGGAGCTGGCATCTCACTCTCTTTGAATCTTCTTTATCATGCTAAGAGGAGCAGGAAAAAGCAAAAAATTTCAGAATTGCACCTTGCAATGCGGAGAAATTACTGTTTGTGCATTTACAATATTCAATGATTTTTGCCATTGAAAAACGTCCAGAAATGATTGAAGCTACTGACTGAATGAAAGGAGCTGGCATCTCACTCTCTTTGAATCTTCTTTATCATGCTAAGAGGAGCAGGAAAAAGCAAAAAATTTCAGAATTGCACCTTGCAATGCGGAGAAATTACTGTTTGTGCATTTACAATATTCATTGATTTTTGCCATTGAAAAACATCATGTTATTCATATTCCAGAAATGATTGAAGCTACTGACTGAATGAAAGGAGCTGGCATCTCACTCTCTTTGAATCTTCTTTATCATGCTAAGAGGAGCAGGAAAAAGCAAAAAATTTCAGAATTGCACCTTGCAATGCGGAGAAATTACTGTTTGTGCATTTACAATATTCAATGATTTTTGCCATTGAAAAACGTCCAGAAATGATTGAAGCTACTGACTGAATGAAAGGAGCTGGCATCTCACTCTCTTTGAATCTTCTTTATCATGCTAAGAGGAGCAGGAAAAAGCAAAAAATTTCAGAATTGCACCTTGCAATGCGGAGAAATTACTGTTTGTGCATTTACAATATTCATTGATTTTTGCCATTGAAAAACATCATGTTATTCATATACCAGAAATGTTTGAAGCTACTGACTGAATGAAAGGAGCTGGCATCTCACTCTCTTTGAATCTTCTTTATCATGCTAAGAGGAGCAGGAAAAAGCAAAAAATTTCAGAATTGCACCTTGCAATGCGGAGAAATTACTGTTTGTGCATTTACAATATTCATTGATTTTTGCCATTGAAAAACGTCCAGAAATGATTGAAGCTACTGACTGAATGAAAAGAGCTGGCATCTCACTCTCTTTGAATCTTGTTTATCACGCTAAGAGGAGCAGGAAAAAGCAAAAAATTTCAGAATTGCACCTTGCAATGCGGAGAAATTACTGTTTGTGCATTTACAATATTCATTGATTTTTGCCATTGAAAAACGTCCAGAAATGATTGAAGCTACTGACTGAATGAAAGGAGCTGGCATCTCACTCTCTTTGAATCTTCTTTATCATGCTAAGAGGAGCAGGAAAAAGCAAAAAATTTCAGAATTGCACCTTGCAATGCGAAGAAATTACTGTTTGTGCATTTACAATATTCATTGATTTTTGCCATTGAAAAACATCATGTTATTCATATACCAGAAATGATTGAAGCTACTGACTGAATGAAAGGAGCTGGCATCTCACTCTCTTTGAATCTTCTTTATCATGCTAAGAGGAGCAGGAAAAAGCAAAAAATTTCAGAATTGCACCTTGCAATGCGGAGAAATTACTGTTTGTGCATTTACAATATTCAATGATTTTTGCCATTGAAAAACGTCCAGAAATGATTGAAGCTACTGACTGAATGAAAGGAGCTGGCATCTCACTCTCTTTGAATCTTCTTTATCATGCTAAGAGGAGCAGGAAAAAGCAAAAAATTTCAGAATTGCACCTTGCAATGCGGAGAAATTACTGTTTGTGCATTTACAATATTCATTGATTTTTGCCATTGAAAAACATCATGTTATTCATATTCCAGAAATGATTGAAGCTACTGACTGAATGAAAGGAGCTGGCATCTCACTCTCTTTGAATCTTCTTTATCATGCTAAGAGGAGCAGGAAAAAGCAAAAAATTTCAGAATTGCACCTTGCAATGCGGAGAAATTACTGTTTGTGCATTTACAATATTCAATGATTTTTGCCATTGAAAAACGTCCAGAAATGATTGAAGCTACTGACTGAATGAAAGGAGCTGGCATCTCACTCTCTTTGAATCTTCTTTATCATGCTAAGAGGAGCAGGAAAAAGCAAAAAATTTCAGAATTGCACCTTGCAATGCGGAGAAATTACTGTTTGTGCATTTACAATATTCATTGATTTTTGCCATTGAAAAACATCATGTTATTCATATACCAGAAATGTTTGAAGCTACTGACTGAATGAAAGGAGCTGGCATCTCACTCTCTTTGAATCTTCTTTATCATGCTAAGAGGAGCAGGAAAAAGCAAAAAATTTCAGAATTGCACCTTGCAATGCGGAGAAATTACTGTTTGTGCATTTACAATATTCAATGATTTTTGCCATTGAAAAACGTCCAGAAATGATTGAAGCTACTGACTGAATGAAAGGAGCTGGCATCTCACTCTCTTTGAATCTTCTTTATCATGCTAAGAGGAGCAGGAAAAAGCAAAAAATTTCAGAATTGCACCTTGCAATGCGGAGAAATTACTGTTTGTGCATTTACAATATTCATTGATTTTTGCCATTGAAAAACATCATGTTATTCATATACCAGAAATGTTTGAAGCTACTGACTGAATGAAAGGAGCTGGCATCTCACTCTCTTTGAATCTTCTTTATCATGCTAAGAGGAGCAGGAAAAAGCAAAAAATTTCAGAATTGCACCTTGCAATGCGGAGAAATTACTGTTTGTGCATTTACAATATTCATTGATTTTTGCCATTGAAAAACGTCCAGAAATGATTGTAGCTACTGACTGAATGAAAGGAGCTGGCATCTCACTCTCTTTGAATCTTCTTTATCATGCTAAGAGGAGCAGGAAAAAGCAAAAAATTTCAGAATTGCACCTTGCAATGCGGAGAAATTACTGTTTGTGCATTTACAATATTCATTGATTTTTGCCATTGAAAAACGTCCAGAAATGATTGAAGCTACTGACTGAATGAAAGGAGCTGGCATCTCACTCTCTTTGAATCTTGTTTATCATGCTAAGAGGAGCAGGAAAAAGCAAAAAATTTCAGAATTGCATCTTGCAATGCGGAGAAATTACTGTTTGTGCATTTACAATATTCATTGATTTTTGCCATTGAAAAACGTCCAGAAATGATTGAAGCTACTGACTGAATGAAAGGAGCTGGCATCTCACTCTCTTTGAATCTTCTTTATCATGCTAAGAGGAGCAGGAAAAAGCAAAAAATTTCAGAATTGCACCTTGCAATGCGGAGAAATTACTGTTTGTGCATTTACAATATTCATTGATTTTTGCCATTGAAAAACATCATGTTATTCATATTCCAGAAATGATTGAAGCTACTGACTGAATGAAAGGAGCTGGCATCTCACTCTCTTTGAATCTTCTTTATCATGCTAAGAGGAGCAGGAAAAAGCAAAAAATTTCAGAATTGCACCTTGCAATGCGGAGAAATTACTGTTTGTGCATTTACAATATTCAATGATTTTTGCCATTGAAAAACGTCCAGAAATGATTGAAGCTACTGACTGAATGAAAGGAGCTGGCATCTCACTCTCTTTGAATCTTCTTTATCATGCTAAGAGGAGCAGGAAAAAGCAAAAAATTTCAGAATTGCACCTTGCAATGCGGAGAAATTACTGTTTGTGCATTTACAATATTCATTGATTTTTGCCATTGAAAAACATCATGTTATTCATATACCAGAAATGTTTGAAGCTACTGACTGAATGAAAGGAGCTGGCATCTCACTCTCTTTGAATCTTCTTTATCATGCTAAGAGGAGCAGGAAAAAGCAAAAAATTTCAGAATTGCACCTTGCAATGCGGAGAAATAACTGTTTGTGCATTTACAATATTCATTGATTTTTGCCATTGAAAAACGTCCAGAAATGATTGTAGCTACTGACTGAATGAAAGGAGCTGGCATCTCACTCTCTTTGAATCTTCTTTATCATGCTAAGAGGAGCAGGAAAAAGCAAAAAATTTCAGAATTGCACCTTGCAATGCGGAGAAATTACTGTTTGTGCATTTACAATATTCATTGATTTTTGCCATTGAAAAACGTCCAGAAATGATTGAAGCTACTGACTGAATGAAAGGAGCTGGCATCTCACTCTCTTTGAATCTTGTTTATCATGCTAAGAGGAGCAGGAAAAAGCAAAAAATTTCAGAATTGCACCTTGCAATGCGGAGAAATTACTGTTTGTGCATTTACAATATTCATTGATTTTTGCCATTGAAAAACGTCCAGAAATGATTGAAGCTACTGACTGAATGAAAGGAGCTGGCATCTCACTCTCTTTGAATCTTCTTTATCATGCTAAGAGGAGCAGGAAAAAGCAAAAAATTTCAGAATTGCACCTTGCAATGCGGAGAAATTACTGTTTGTGCATTTACAATATTCATTGATTTTTGCCATTGAAAAACATCATGTTATTCATATACCAGAAATGTTTGAAGTTACTGACTGAATGAAAGGAGCTGGCATCTCACTCTCTTTGAGTCTTCTTTATCATGCTAAGAGGAGCAGAAAAAAGCAAAAAATTTCAGAATTGCACCTTGCAATGCGGAGAAATTACTGTTTGTGCATTTACAATATTCATTGATTTTTGCCATTGAAAAACGTCCAGAAATGATTGAAGCTACTGACTGAATGAAAGGAGCTGGCATCTCACTCTCTTTGAATCTTGTTTATCATGCTAAGAGGAGCAGGAAAAAGCAAAAAATTTCAGAATTGCACCTTGCAATGCGGAGAAATTACTGTTTGTGCATTTACAATATTCATTGATTTTTGCCATTGAAAAACGTCCAGAAATGATTGAAGCTACTGACAATGAAAGGAGCTGGCATCTCACTCTCTTTGAATCTTCTTTATCATGCTAAGAGGAGCAGGAAAAAGCAAAAAATTTCAGAATTGCACCTTGCAATGCGGAGAAATTACTGTTTGTGCATTTACAATATTCATTGATTTTTGCCATTGAAAAACATCATGTTATTCATATACCAGAAATGATTGAAGCTACTGACTGAATGAAAGGAGCTGGCATCTCACTCTCTTTGAATCTTCTTTATCATGCTAAGAGGAGCAGGAAAAAGCAAAAAATTTCAGAATTGCACCTTGCAATGCGGAGAAATTACTGTTTGTGCATTTACAATATTCATTGATTTTTGCCATTGAAAAACGTCCAGAAATGATTGAAGCTACTGACTGAATGAAAAGAGCTGGCATCTCACTCTCTTTGAATCTTGTTTATCACGCTAAGAGGAGCAGGAAAAAGCAAAAAATTTCAGAATTGCACCTTGCAATGCGGAGAAATTACTGTTTGTGCATTTACAATATTCATTGATTTTTGCCATTGAAAAACGTCCAGAAATGATTGAAGCTACTGACTGAATGAAAGGAGCTGGCATCTCACTCTCTTTGAATCTTCTTTATCATGCTAAGAGGAGCAGGAAAAAGCAAAAAATTTCAGAATTGCACCGTGCAATGCGGAGAAATTACTGTTTGTGCATTTACAATATTCATTGATTTTTGCCATTGAAAAACATCATGTTATTCATATACCAGAAATGATTGAAGCTACTGACTGAATGAAAGGAGCTGGCATCTCACTCTCTTTGAATCTTCTTTATCATGCTAAGAGGAGCAGGAAAAAGCAAAAAATTTCAGAATTGCACCTTGCAATGCGGAGAAATTACTGTTTGTGCATTTACAATATTCAATGATTTTTGCCATTGAAAAACGTCCAGAAATGATTGAAGCTACTGACTGAATGAAAGGAGCTGGCATCTCACTCTCTTTGAATCTTCTTTATCATGCTAAGAGGAGCAGGAAAAAGCAAAAAATTTCAGAATTGCACCTTGCAATGCGGAGAAATTACTGTTTGTGCATTTACAATATTCATTGATTTTTGCCATTGAAAAACATCATGTTATTCATATTCCAGAAATGATTGAAGCTACTGACTGAATGAAAGGAGCTGGCATCTCACTCTCTTTGAATCTTCTTTATCATGCTAAGAGGAGCAGGAAAAAGCAAAAAATTTCAGAATTGCACCTTGCAATGCGGAGAAATTACTGTTTGTGCATTTACAATATTCATTGATTTTTGCCATTGAAAAACGTCCAGAAATGATTGAAGCTACTGACTGAATGAAAGGAGCTGGCATCTCACTCTCTTTGAATCTTCTTTATCATGCTAAGAGGAGCAGGAAAAAGCAAAAAATTTCAGAATTGCACCTTGCAATGCGGAGAAATTACTGTTTGTGCATTTACAATATTCATTGATTTTTGCCATTGAAAAACGTCCAGAAATGATTGAAGCTACTGACTGAATGAAAGGAGCTGGCATCTCACTCTCTTTGAATCTTGTTTATCATGCTAAGAGGAGCAGGAAAAAGCAAAAAATTTCAGAATTGCACCTTGCAATGCGGAGAAATTACTGTTTGTGCATTTACAATATTCATTGATTTTTGCCATTGAAAAACGTCCAGAAATGATTGAAGCTACTGACTGAATGAAAGGAGCTGGCATCTCACTCTCTTTGAATCTTCTTTATCATGCTAAGAGGAGCAGGAAAAAGCAAAAAATTTCAGAATTGCACCTTGCAATGCGGAGAAATTACTGTTTGTGCATTTACAATATTCATTGATTTTTGCCATTGAAAAACGTCCAGAAATGATTGAAGCTACTGACTGAATGAAAGGAGCTGGCATCTCACTCTCTTTGAATCTTGTTTATCATGCTAAGAGGAGCAGGAAAAAGCAAAAATTTCAGAATTGCACCTTGCAATGCGGAGAAATTACTGTTTGTGCATTTACAATATTCAATGATTTTTGCCATTGAAAAACGTCCAGAAATGATTGAAGCTACTGACTGAATGAAAGGAGCTGGCATCTCACTCTCTTTGAATCTTCTTTACCATGCTAAGAGGAGCAGGAAAAAGCAAAAAATTTCAGAATTGCACCTTGCAATGCGGAGAAATTACTGTTTGTGCATTTACAATATTCATTGATTTTTGCCATTGAAAAACATCATGTTATTCATATTCCAGAAATGATTGAAGCTACTGACTGAATGAAAGGAGCTGGCATCTCACTCTCTTTGAATCTTCTTTATCATGCTAAGAGGAGCAGGAAAAAGCAAAAAATTTCAGAATTGCACCTTGCAATGCGGAGAAATTACTGTTTGTGCATTTACAATATTCAATGATTTTTGCCATTGAAAAACGTCCAGAAATGATTGAAGCTACTGACTGAATGAAAGGAGCTGGCATCTCACTCTCTTTGAATCTTGTTTATCATGCTAAGAGGAGCAGGAAAAAGCAAAAAATTTCAGAATTGCACCTTGCAATGCGGAGAAATTACTGTTTGTGCATTTACAATATTCATTGATTTTTGCCATTGAAAAACGTCCAGAAATGATTGAAGCTACTGACTGAATGAAAGGAGCTGGCATCTCACTCTCTTTGAATCTTCTTTATCATGCTAAGAGGAGCAGGAAAAAGCAAAAAATTTCAGAATTGCACCTTGCAATGCGGAGAAATTACTGTTTGTGCATTTACAATATTCATTGATTTTTGCCATTGAAAAACGTCCAGAAATGATTGAAGCTACTGACTGAATGAAAGGAGCTGGCATCTCACTCTCTTTGAATCTTGTTTATCATGCTAAGAGGAGCAGGAAAAAGCAAAAATTTCAGAATTGCACCTTGCAATGCGGAGAAATTACTGTTTGTGCATTTACAATATTCAATGATTTTTGCCATTGAAAAACGTCCAGAAATGATTGAAGCTACTGACTGAATGAAAGGAGCTGGCATCTCACTCTCTTTGAATCTTCTTTACCATGCTAAGAGGAGCAGGAAAAAGCAAAAAATTTCAGAATTGCACCTTGCAATGCGGAGAAATTACTGTTTGTGCATTTACAATATTCATTGATTTTTGCCTTTGAAAAACATCATGTTATTCATATACCAGAAATGATTGAAGCTACTGACTGAATGAAAGGAGCTGGCATCTCACTCTCTTTGAATCTTCTTTATCATGCTAAGAGGAGCAGGAAAAAGCAAAAAATTTCAGAATTGCACCTTGCAATGCGGAGAAATTACTGTTTGTGCATTTACAATATTCATTGATTTTTGCCATTGAAAAACATCATGTTATTCATATACCAGAAATGTTTGAAGCTACTGACTGAATGAAAGGAGCTGGCATCTCACTCTCTTTGAATCTTCTTTATCATGCTAAGAGGAGCAGGAAAAAGCAAAAAATTTCAGAATTGCACCTTGCAATGCGGAGAAATTACTGTTTGTGCATTTACAATATTCATTTATTTTTGCCATTGAAAAACGTCCAGAAATGATTGAAGCTACTGACTGAATGAAAGGAGCTGGCATCTCACTCTCTTTGAATCTTCTTTATCATGCTAAGAGGAGCAGAAAAAAGCAAAAAATTTCAGAATTGCACCTTGCAATGCGGAGAAATTACTGTTTGTGCATTTACAATATTCATTGATTTTTGCCATTGAAAAACGTCCAGAAATGATTGAAGCTACTGACTGAATGAAAGGAGCTGGCATCTCACTCTCTTTGAATCTTGTTTATCATGCTAAGAGGAGCAGGAAAAAGCAAAAAATTTCAGAATTGCACCTTGCAATGCGGAGAAATTACTGTTTGTGCATTTACAATATTCATTGATTTTTGCCATTGAAAAACGTCCAGAAATGATTGAAGCTACTGACTGAATGAAAGGAGCTGGCATCTCACTCTCTTTGAATCTTCTTTATCATGCTAAGAGGAGCAGGAAAAAGCAAAAAATTTCAGAATTGCACCTTGCAATGCGGAGAAATTACTGTTTGTGCATTTACAATATTCATTGATTTTTGCCATTGAAAAACATCATGTTATTCATATACCAGAAATGTTTGAAGCTACTGACTGAATGAAAGGAGCTGGCATCTCACTCTCTTTGAATCTTCTTTATCATGCTAAGAGGAGCAGGAAAAAGCAAAAAATTTCAGAATTGCACCTTGCAATGCGGAGAAATTACTGTTTGTGCATTTACAATATTCATTGATTTTTGCCATTGAAAAACATCCAGAAATGATTGAAGCTACTGACTGAATGAAAGGAGCTCTCATCTCACTCTCTTTGAATCTTGTTTATCATGCTAAGAGGAGCAGGAAAAAGCAAAAAAATTCAGAATTGCACCTTGCAATGCGGAGAAATTACTGTTTGTGCATTTACAATATTCATTGATTTTTGCCATTGAAAAACGTCCAGAAATGATTGAAGCTACTGACTGAATGAAAGGAGCTGGCATCTCACTCTCTTTGAATCTTCTTTATCATGCTAAGAGGAGCAGGAAAAAGCAAAAAATTTCAGAATTGCACCTTGCAATGCGGAGAAATTACTGTTTGTGCATTTACAATATTCATTGATTTTTGCCATTGAAAAACATCATGTTATTCATATACCAGAAATGATTGAAGCTACTGACTGAATGAAAGGAGCTGGCATCTCACTCTCTTTGAATCTTCTTTATCATGCTAAGAGGAGCAGGAAAAAGCAAAAAATTTCAGAATTGCACCTTGCAATGCGGAGAAATTACTGTTTGTGCATTTACAATATTCATTGATTTTTGCCATTGAAAAACGTCCAGAAATGATTGAAGCTACTGACTGAATGAAAGGAGCTGGCATCTCACTCTCTTTGAATCTTGTTTATCATGCTAAGAGGAGCAGGAAAAAGCAAAAAATTTCAGAATTGCACCTTGCAATGCGGAGAAATTACTGTTTGTGCATTTACAATATTCATTGATTTTTGCCATTGAAAAACGTCCAGAAATGATTGAAGCTACTGACTGAATGAAAGGAGCTGGCATCTCACTCTCTTTGAATCTTCTTTATCATGCTAAGAGGAGCAGGAAAAAGCAAAAAATTTCAGAATTGCACCTTGCAATGCGGAGAAATTACTGTTTGTGCATTTACAATATTCATTGATTTTTGCCATTGAAAAACGTCCAGAAATGATTGAAGCTACTGACTGAATGAAAGGAGCTGGCATCTCACTCTCTTTGAATCTTGTTTATCATGCTAAGAGGAGCAGGAAAAAGCAAAAATTTCAGAATTGCACCTTGCAATGCGGAGAAATTACTGTTTGTGCATTTACAATATTCAATGATTTTTGCCATTGAAAAACGTCCAGAAATGATTGAAGCTACTGACTGAATGAAAGGAGCTGGCATCTCACTCTCTTTGAATCTTCTTTACCATGCTAAGAGGAGCAGGAAAAAGCAAAAAATTTCAGAATTGCACCTTGCAATGCGGAGAAATTACTGTTTGTGCATTTACAATATTCATTGATTTTTGCCATTGAAAAACATCATGTTATTCATATTCCAGAAATGATTGAAGCTACTGACTGAATGAAAGGAGCTGGCATCTCACTCTCTTTGAATCTTCTTTATCATGCTAAGAGGAGCAGGAAAAAGCAAAAAATTTCAGAATTGCACCTTGCAATGCGGAGAAATTACTGTTTGTGCATTTACAATATTCATTGATTTTTGCCATTGAAAAACATCATGTTATTCATATTCCAGAAATGATTGAAGCTACTGACTGAATGAAAGGAGCTGGCATCTCACTCTCTTTGAATCTTCTTTATCATGCTAAGAGGAGCAGGAAAAAGCAAAAAATTTCAGAATTGCACCTTGCAATGCGGAGAAATTACTGTTTGTGCATTTACAATATTCAATGATTTTTGCCATTGAAAAACGTCCAGAAATGATTGAAGCTACTGACTGAATGAAAGGAGCTGGCATCTCACTCTCTTTGAATCTTGTTTATCATGCTAAGAGGAGCAGGAAAAAGCAAAAAATTTCAGAATTGCACCTTGCAATGCGGAGAAATTACTGTTTGTGCATTTACAATATTCATTGATTTTTGCCATTGAAAAACGTCCAGAAATGATTGAAGCTACTGACTGAATGAAAGGAGCTGGCATCTCACTCTCTTTGAATCTTCTTTATCATGCTAAGAGGAGCAGGAAAAAGCAAAAAATTTCAGAATTGCACCTTGCAATGCGGAGAAATTACTGTTTGTGCATTTACAATATTCATTGATTTTTGCCATTGAAAAACGTCCAGAAATGATTGAAGCTACTGACTGAATGAAAGGAGCTGGCATCTCACTCTCTTTGAATCTTGTTTATCATGCTAAGAGGAGCAGGAAAAAGCAAAAATTTCAGAATTGCACCTTGCAATGCGGAGAAATTACTGTTTGTGCATTTACAATATTCAATGATTTTTGCCATTGAAAAACGTCCAGAAATGATTGAAGCTACTGACTGAATGAAAGGAGCTGGCATCTCACTCTCTTTGAATCTTCTTTACCATGCTAAGAGGAGCAGGAAAAAGCAAAAAATTTCAGAATTGCACCTTGCAATGCGGAGAAATTACTGTTTGTGCATTTACAATATTCATTGATTTTTGCCTTTGAAAAACATCATGTTATTCATATACCAGAAATGATTGAAGCTACTGACTGAATGAAAGGAGCTGGCATCTCACTCTCTTTGAATCTTCTTTATCATGCTAAGAGGAGCAGGAAAAAGCAAAAAATTTCAGAATTGCACCTTGCAATGCGGAGAAATTACTGTTTGTGCATTTACAATATTCATTGATTTTTGCCATTGAAAAACATCATGTTATTCATATACCAGAAATGTTTGAAGCTACTGACTGAATGAAAGGAGCTGGCATCTCACTCTCTTTGAATCTTCTTTATCATGCTAAGAGGAGCAGGAAAAAGCAAAAAATTTCAGAATTGCACCTTGCAATGCGGAGAAATTACTGTTTGTGCATTTACAATATTCATTTATTTTTGCCATTGAAAAACGTCCAGAAATGATTGAAGCTACTGACTGAATGAAAGGAGCTGGCATCTCACTCTCTTTGAATCTTCTTTATCATGCTAAGAGGAGCAGAAAAAAGCAAAAAATTTCAGAATTGCACCTTGCAATGCGGAGAAATTACTGTTTGTGCATTTACAATATTCATTGATTTTTGCCATTGAAAAACGTCCAGAAATGATTGAAGCTACTGACTGAATGAAAGGAGCTGGCATCTCACTCTCTTTGAATCTTGTTTATCATGCTAAGAGGAGCAGGAAAAAGCAAAAAATTTCAGAATTGCACCTTGCAATGCGGAGAAATTACTGTTTGTGCATTTACAATATTCATTGATTTTTGCCATTGAAAAACGTCCAGAAATGATTGAAGCTACTGACTGAATGAAAGGAGCTGGCATCTCACTCTCTTTGAATCTTCTTTATCATGCTAAGAGGAGCAGGAAAAAGCAAAAAATTTCAGAATTGCACCTTGCAATGCGGAGAAATTACTGTTTGTGCATTTACAATATTCATTGATTTTTGCCATTGAAAAACATCATGTTATTCATATACCAGAAATGTTTGAAGCTACTGACTGAATGAAAGGAGCTGGCATCTCACTCTCTTTGAATCTTCTTTATCATGCTAAGAGGAGCAGGAAAAAGCAAAAAATTTCAGAATTGCACCTTGCAATGCGGAGAAATTACTGTTTGTGCATTTACAATATTCATTGATTTTTGCCATTGAAAAACATCCAGAAATGATTGAAGCTACTGACTGAATGAAAGGAGCTCTCATCTCACTCTCTTTGAATCTTGTTTATCATGCTAAGAGGAGCAGGAAAAAGCAAAAAAATTCAGAATTGCACCTTGCAATGCGGAGAAATTACTGTTTGTGCATTTACAATATTCATTGATTTTTGCCATTGAAAAACGTCCAGAAATGATTGAAGCTACTGACTGAATGAAAGGAGCTGGCATCTCACTCTCTTTGAATCTTCTTTATCATGCTAAGAGGAGCAGGAAAAAGCAAAAAATTTCAGAATTGCACCTTGCAATGCGGAGAAATTACTGTTTGTGCATTTACAATATTCATTGATTTTTGCCATTGAAAAACATCATGTTATTCATATACCAGAAATGATTGAAGCTACTGACTGAATGAAAGGAGCTGGCATCTCACTCTCTTTGAATCTTCTTTATCATGCTAAGAGGAGAAGGAAAAAGCAAAAAATTTCAGAATTGCACCTTGCAATGCGGAGAAATTACTGTTTGTGCATTTACAATATTCAATGATTTTTGCCATTGAAAAACGTCCAGAAATGATTGAAGCTACTGACTGAATGAAAGGAGCTGGCATCTCACTCTCTTTGAATCTTCTTTATCATGCTAAGAGGAGCAGGAAAAAGCAAAAAATTTCAGAATTGCACCTTGCAATGCGGAGAAATTACTGTTTGTGCATTTACAATATTCATTGATTTTTGCCATTGAAAAACATCATGCTATTCATATACCAGAAATGTTTGAAGCTACTGACTGAATGAAAGGAGCTGGCATCTCACTCTCTTTGAATCTTCTTTATCATGCTAAGAGGAGCAGGAAAAAGCAAAAAATTTCAGAATTGCACCTTGCAATGCGGAGAAATTACTGCTGTTTGTGCATTTACAATATTCATTGATTTTTGCCATTGAAAAACGTCCAGAAATGATTGAAGCTACTGACTGAATGAAAGGAGCTGGCATCTCACTCTCTTTGAATCTTGTTTATCATGCTAAGAGGAGCAGGAAAAAGCAAAAAATTTCAGAATTGCACCTTGCAATGCGGAGAAATTACTGTTTGTGCATTTACAATATTCATTGATTTTTGCCATTGAAAAACGTCCAGAAATGATTGAAGCTACTGACTGAATGAAAGGAGCTGGCATCTCACTCTCTTTGAATCTTCTTTATCATGCTAAGAGGAGCAGGAAAAAGCAAAAAATTTCAGAATTGCACCTTGCAATGCGGAGAAATTACTGTTTGTGCATTTACAATATTCATTGATTTTTGCCATTGAAAAACATCATGTTATTCATATACCAGAAATGATTGAAGCTACTGACTGAATGAAAGGAGCTGGCATCTCACTCTCTTTGAATCTTCTTTATCATGCTAAGAGGAGCAGGAAAAAGCAAAAAATTTCAGAATTGCACCTTGCAATGCGGAGAAATTACTGTTTGTGCATTTACAATATTCAATGATTTTTGCCATTGAAAAACGTCCAGAAATGATTGAAGCTACTGACTGAATGAAAGGAGCTGGCATCTCACTCTCTTTGAATCTTCTTTATCATGCTAAGAGGAGCAGGAAAAAGCAAAAAATTTCAGAATTGCACCTTCCAATGCGGAGAAATTACTGTTTGTGCATTTACAATATTCATTGATTTTTGCCATTGAAAAACATCATGTTATTCATATACCAGAAATGTTTGAAGCTACTGACTGAATGAAAGGAGCTGGCATCTCACTCTCTTTGAATCTTTTTTATCATGCTAAGAGGAGCAGGAAAAAGCAAAAAATTTCAGAATTGCACCTTGCAATGCGGAGAAATTACTGTTTGTGCATTTACAATATTCATTGATTTTTGCCATTGAAAAACATCCAGAAATGATTGAAGCTACTGACTGAATGAAAGGAGCTCTCATCTCACTCTCTTTGAATCTTGTTTATCATGCTAAGAGGAGCAGGAAAAAGCAAAAAAATTCAGAATTGCACCTTGCAATGCGGAGAAATTACTGTTTGTGCATTTACAATATTCATTGATTTTTGCCATTGAAAAACGTCCAGAAATGATTGAAGCTACTGACTGAATGAAAGGAGCTGGCATCTCACTCTCTTTGAATCTTCTTTATCATGCTAAGAGGAGCAGGAAAAAGCAAAAAATTTCAGAATTGCACCTTGCAATGCGGAGAAATTACTGTTTGTGCATTTACAATATTCATTGATTTTTGCCATTGAAAAACATCATGTTATTCATATACCAGAAATGATTGAAGCTACTGACTGAATGAAAGGAGCTGGCATCTCACTCTCTTTGAATCTTCTTTATCATGCTAAGAGGAGCAGGAAAAAGCAAAAAATTTCAGAATTGCACCTTGCAATGCGGAGAAATTACTGTTTGTGCATTTACAATATTCAATGATTTTTGCCATTGAAAAACGTCCAGAAATGATTGAAGCTACTGACTGAATGAAAGGAGCTGGCATCTCACTCTCTTTGAATCTTCTTTATCATGCTAAGAGGAGCAGGAAAAAGCAAAAAATTTCAGAATTGCACCTTGCAATGCGGAGAAATTACTGTTTGTGCATTTACAATATTCATTGATTTTTGCCATTGAAAAACATCATGCTATTCATATACCAGAAATGTTTGAAGCTACTGACTGAATGAAAGGAGCTGGCATCTCACTCTCTTTGAATCTTCTTTATCATGCTAAGAGGAGCAGGAAAAAGCAAAAAATTTCAGAATTGCACCTTGCAATGCGGAGAAATTACTGTTTGTGCATTTACAATATTCATTGATTTTTGCCATTGAAAAACGTCCAGAAATGATTGAAGCTACTGACTGAATGAAAGGAGCTGGCATCTCACTCTCTTTGAATCTTGTTTATCATGCTAAGAGGAGCAGGAAAAAGCAAAAAATTTCAGAATTGCACCTTGCAATGCGGAGAAATTACTGTTTGTGCATTTACAATATTCATTGATTTTTGCCATTGAAAAACGTCCAGAAATGATTGAAGCTACTGACTGAATGAAAGGAGCTGGCATCTCACTCTCTTTGAATCTTCTTTATCATGCTAAGAGGAGCAGGAAAAAGCAAAAAATTTCAGAATTGCACCTTGCAATGCGGAGAAATTACTGTTTGTGCATTTACAATATTCAATGATTTTTGCCATTGAAAAACGTCCAGAAATGATTGAAGCTACTGACTGAATGAAAGGAGCTGGCATCTCACTCTCTTTGAATCTTCTTTATCATGCTAAGAGGAGCAGGAAAAAGCAAAAAATTTCAGAATTGCACCTTGCAATGCGGAGAAATTACTGTTTGTGCATTTACAATATTCATTGATTTTTGCCATTGAAAAACATCATGTTATTCATATACCAGAAATGTTTGAAGCTACTGACTGAATGAAAGGAGCTGGCATCTCACTCTCTTTGAGTCTTCTTTATCATGCTAAGAGGAGCAGAAAAAAGCAAAAAATTTCAGAATTGCACCTTGCAATGCGGAGAAATTACTGCTTGTGCATTTACAATATTCATTGATTTTTGCCATTGAAAAACATCATGTTATTCATATACCAGAAATGATTGAAGCTACTGACTGAATGAAAGGAGCTGGCATCTCTCTCTCTTTGAATCTTCTTTATCATGCTAAGAGGAGCAGGAAAAAGCAAAAAATTTCAGAATTGCACCTTGCAATGCGGAGAAATTACTGTTTGTGCATTTACAATATTCATTGATCTTTGCCATTGAAAAACGTCCAGAAATGATTGAAGCTACTGACTGAATGAAAGGAGCTGGCATCTCACTCTCTTTGAATCTTCTTTATCATGCTAAGAGGAGCAGGAAAAAGCAAAAAATTTCAGAATTGCACCTTGCAATGCGGAGAAATTACTGTTTGTGCATTTACAATATTCATTGATTTTTGCCATTGAAAAACATCATGTTATTCATATACCAGAAATGTTTGAAGCTACTGACTGAATGAAAGGAGCTGGCATCTCACTCTCTTTGAGTCTTCTTTATCATGCTAAGAGGAGCAGAAAAAAGCAAAAAATTTCAGAATTGCACCTTGCAATGCGGAGAAATTACTGTTTGTGCATTTACAATATTCATTGATTTTTGCCATTGAAAAACGTCCAGAAATGATTGAAGCTACTGACTGAATGAAAGGAGCTGGCATCTCACTCTCTTTGAATCTTGTTTATCATGCTAAGAGGAGCAGGAAAAAGCAAAAAATTTCAGAATTGCACCTTGCAATGCGGAGAAATTACTGTTTGTGCATTTACAATATTCATTGATTTTTGCCATTGAAAAACGTCCAGAAATGATTGAAGCTACTGACTGAATGAAAGGAGCTGGCATCTCACTCTCTTTGAATCTTCTTTATCATGCTAAGAGGAGCAGGAAAAAGCAAAAAATTTCAGAATTGCACCTTGCAATGCGGAGAAATTACTGTTTGTGCATTTACAATATTCATTGATTTTTGCCATTGAAAAACATCATGCTATTCATATACCAGAAATGTTTGAAGCTACTGACTGAATGAAAGGAGCTGGCATCTCACTCTCTTTGAATCTTCTTTATCATGCTAAGAGGAGCAGGAAAAAGCAAAAAATTTCAGAATTGCACCTTGCAATGCGGAGAAATTACTGCTGTTTGTGCATTTACAATATTCATTGATTTTTGCCATTGAAAAACGTCCAGAAATGATTGAAGCTACTGACTGAATGAAAGGAGCTGGCATCTCACTCTCTTTGAATCTTGTTTATCATGCTAAGAGGAGCAGGAAAAAGCAAAAAATTTCAGAATTGCACCTTGCAATGCGGAGAAATTACTGTTTGTGCATTTACAATATTCATTGATTTTTGCCATTGAAAAACGTCCAGAAATGATTGAAGCTACTGACTGAATGAAAGGAGCTGGCATCTCACTCTCTTTGAATCTTCTTTATCATGCTAAGAGGAGCAGGAAAAAGCAAAAAATTTCAGAATTGCACCTTGCAATGCGGAGAAATTACTGTTTGTGCATTTACAATATTCATTGATTTTTGCCATTGAAAAACATCATGTTATTCATATACCAGAAATGATTGAAGCTACTGACTGAATGAAAGGAGCTGGCATCTCACTCTCTTTGAATCTTCTTTATCATGCTAAGAGGAGCAGGAAAAAGCAAAAAATTTCAGAATTGCACCTTGCAATGCGGAGAAATTACTGTTTGTGCATTTACAATATTCAATGATTTTTGCCATTGAAAAACGTCCAGAAATGATTGAAGCTACTGACTGAATGAAAGGAGCTGGCATCTCACTCTCTTTGAATCTTCTTTATCATGCTAAGAGGAGCAGGAAAAAGCAAAAAATTTCAGAATTGCACCTTCCAATGCGGAGAAATTACTGTTTGTGCATTTACAATATTCATTGATTTTTGCCATTGAAAAACATCATGTTATTCATATACCAGAAATGTTTGAAGCTACTGACTGAATGAAAGGAGCTGGCATCTCACTCTCTTTGAATCTTTTTTATCATGCTAAGAGGAGCAGGAAAAAGCAAAAAATTTCAGAATTGCACCTTGCAATGCGGAGAAATTACTGTTTGTGCATTTACAATATTCATTGATTTTTGCCATTGAAAAACATCCAGAAATGATTGAAGCTACTGACTGAATGAAAGGAGCTCTCATCTCACTCTCTTTGAATCTTGTTTATCATGCTAAGAGGAGCAGGAAAAAGCAAAAAAATTCAGAATTGCACCTTGCAATGCGGAGAAATTACTGTTTGTGCATTTACAATATTCATTGATTTTTGCCATTGAAAAACGTCCAGAAATGATTGAAGCTACTGACTGAATGAAAGGAGCTGGCATCTCACTCTCTTTGAATCTTCTTTATCATGCTAAGAGGAGCAGGAAAAAGCAAAAAATTTCAGAATTGCACCTTGCAATGCGGAGAAATTACTGTTTGTGCATTTACAATATTCATTGATTTTTGCCATTGAAAAACATCATGTTATTCATATACCAGAAATGATTGAAGCTACTGACTGAATGAAAGGAGCTGGCATCTCACTCTCTTTGAATCTTCTTTATCATGCTAAGAGGAGCAGGAAAAAGCAAAAAATTTCAGAATTGCACCTTGCAATGCGGAGAAATTACTGTTTGTGCATTTACAATATTCAATGATTTTTGCCATTGAAAAACGTCCAGAAATGATTGAAGCTACTGACTGAATGAAAGGAGCTGGCATCTCACTCTCTTTGAATCTTCTTTATCATGCTAAGAGGAGCAGGAAAAAGCAAAAAATTTCAGAATTGCACCTTGCAATGCGGAGAAATTACTGTTTGTGCATTTACAATATTCATTGATTTTTGCCATTGAAAAACATCATGCTATTCATATACCAGAAATGTTTGAAGCTACTGACTGAATGAAAGGAGCTGGCATCTCACTCTCTTTGAATCTTCTTTATCATGCTAAGAGGAGCAGGAAAAAGCAAAAAATTTCAGAATTGCACCTTGCAATGCGGAGAAATTACTGTTTGTGCATTTACAATATTCATTGATTTTTGCCATTGAAAAACGTCCAGAAATGATTGAAGCTACTGACTGAATGAAAGGAGCTGGCATCTCACTCTCTTTGAATCTTGTTTATCATGCTAAGAGGAGCAGGAAAAAGCAAAAAATTTCAGAATTGCACCTTGCAATGCGGAGAAATTACTGTTTGTGCATTTACAATATTCATTGATTTTTGCCATTGAAAAACGTCCAGAAATGATTGAAGCTACTGACTGAATGAAAGGAGCTGGCATCTCACTCTCTTTGAATCTTCTTTATCATGCTAAGAGGAGCAGGAAAAAGCAAAAAATTTCAGAATTGCACCTTGCAATGCGGAGAAATTACTGTTTGTGCATTTACAATATTCAATGATTTTTGCCATTGAAAAACGTCCAGAAATGATTGAAGCTACTGACTGAATGAAAGGAGCTGGCATCTCACTCTCTTTGAATCTTCTTTATCATGCTAAGAGGAGCAGGAAAAAGCAAAAAATTTCAGAATTGCACCTTGCAATGCGGAGAAATTACTGTTTGTGCATTTACAATATTCATTGATTTTTGCCATTGAAAAACATCATGTTATTCATATACCAGAAATGTTTGAAGCTACTGACTGAATGAAAGGAGCTGGCATCTCACTCTCTTTGAGTCTTCTTTATCATGCTAAGAGGAGCAGAAAAAAGCAAAAAATTTCAGAATTGCACCTTGCAATGCGGAGAAATTACTGCTTGTGCATTTACAATATTCATTGATTTTTGCCATTGAAAAACATCATGTTATTCATATACCAGAAATGATTGAAGCTACTGACTGAATGAAAGGAGCTGGCATCTCTCTCTCTTTGAATCTTCTTTATCATGCTAAGAGGAGCAGGAAAAAGCAAAAAATTTCAGAATTGCACCTTGCAATGCGGAGAAATTACTGTTTGTGCATTTACAATATTCATTGATCTTTGCCATTGAAAAACGTCCAGAAATGATTGAAGCTACTGACTGAATGAAAGGAGCTGGCATCTCACTCTCTTTGAATCTTCTTTATCATGCTAAGAGGAGCAGGAAAAAGCAAAAAATTTCAGAATTGCACCTTGCAATGCGGAGAAATTACTGTTTGTGCATTTACAATATTCATTGATTTTTGCCATTGAAAAACATCATGTTATTCATATACCAGAAATGTTTGAAGCTACTGACTGAATGAAAGGAGCTGGCATCTCACTCTCTTTGAGTCTTCTTTATCATGCTAAGAGGAGCAGAAAAAAGCAAAAAATTTCAGAATTGCACCTTGCAATGCGGAGAAATTACTGTTTGTGCATTTACAATATTCATTGATTTTTGCCATTGAAAAACGTCCAGAAATGATTGAAGCTACTGACTGAATGAAAGGAGCTGGCATCTCACTCTCTTTGAATCTTGTTTATCATGCTAAGAGGAGCAGGAAAAAGCAAAAAATTTCAGAATTGCACCTTGCAATGCGGAGAAATTACTGTTTGTGCATTTACAATATTCATTGATTTTTGCCATTGAAAAACGTCCAGAAATGATTGAAGCTACTGACTGAATGAAAGGAGCTGGCATCTCACTCTCTTTGAATCTTCTTTATCATGCTAAGAGGAGCAGGAAAAAGCAAAAAATTTCAGAATTGCACCTTGCAATGCGGAGAAATTACTGTTTGTGCATTTACAATATTCATTGATTTTTGCCATTGAAAAACATCGTTATTCATATACCAGAAATGATTGAAGCTACTGACTGAATGAAAGGAGCTGGCATCTCACTCTCTTTGAATCTTCTTTATCATGCTAAGAGGAGCAGGAAAAAGCAAAAAATTTCAGAATTGCACCTTGCAATGCGGAGAAATTACTGTTTGTGCATTTACAATATTCAATGATTTTTGCCATTGAAAAACGTCCAGAAATGATTGAAGCTACTGACTGAATGAAAGGAGCTGGCATCTCACTCTCTTTGAATCTTGTTTATCATGCTAAGAGGAGCAGGAAAAAGCAAAAAATTTCAGAATTGCACCTTGCAATGCGGAGAAATTACTGTTTGTGCATTTACAATATTCATTGATTTTTGCCATTGAAAAACATCATGTTATTCATATACCAGAAATGATTGAAGCTACTGACTGAATGAAAGGAGCTGGCATCTCACTCTCTTTGAATCTTCTTTATCATGCTAAGAGGAGCAGGAAAAAGCAAAAAATTTCAGAATTGCACCTTGCAATGCGGAGAAATTACTGTTTGTGCATTTACAATATTCATTGATTTTTGCCATTGAAAAACGTCCAGAAATGATTGAAGCTACTGACTGAATGAAAGGAGCTGGCATCTCACTCTCTTTGAATCTTCTTTATCATGCTAAGAGGAGCAGGAAAAAGCAAAAAATTTCAGAATTGCACCTTGCAATGCGGAGAAATTACTGTTTGTGCATTTACAATATTCATTGATTTTTGCCATTGAAAAACATCATGTTATTCATATACCAGAAATGTTTGAAGCTACTGACTGAATGAAAGGAGCTGGCATCTCACTCTCTTTGAGTCTTCTTTATCATGCTAAGAGGAGCAGAAAAAAGCAAAAAATTTCAGAATTGCACCTTGCAATGCGGAGAAATTACTGTTTGTGCATTTACAATATTCATTGATTTTTGCCATTGAAAAACGTCCAGAAATGATTGAAGCTACTGACTGAATGAAAGGAGCTGGCATCTCACTCTCTTTGAATCTTGTTTATCATGCTAAGAGGAGCAGGAAAAAGCAAAAAATTTCAGAATTGCACCTTGCAATGCGGAGAAATTACTGTTTGTGCATTTACAATATTCATTGATTTTTGCCATTGAAAAACGTCCAGAAATGATTGAAGCTACTGACTGAATGAAAGGAGCTGGCATCTCACTCTCTTTGAATCTTCTTTATCATGCTAAGAGGAGCAGGAAAAAGCAAAAAATTTCAGAATTGCACCTTGCAATGCGGAGAAATTACTGTTTGTGCATTTACAATATTCATTGATTTTTGCCATTGAAAAACATCGTTATTCATATACCAGAAATGATTGAAGCTACTGACTGAATGAAAGGAGCTGGCATCTCACTCTCTTTGAATCTTCTTTATCATGCTAAGAGGAGCAGGAAAAAGCAAAAAATTTCAGAATTGCACCTTGCAATGCGGAGAAATTACTGTTTGTGCATTTACAATATTCAATGATTTTTGCCATTGAAAAACGTCCAGAAATGATTGAAGCTACTGACTGAATGAAAGGAGCTGGCATCTCACTCTCTTTGAATCTTGTTTATCATGCTAAGAGGAGCAGGAAAAAGCAAAAAATTTCAGAATTGCACCTTGCAATGCGGAGAAATTACTGTTTGTGCATTTACAATATTCATTGATTTTTGCCATTGAAAAACATCATGTTATTCATATACCAGAAATGATTGAAGCTACTGACTGAATGAAAGGAGCTGGCATCTCACTCTCTTTGAATCTTCTTTATCATGCTAAGAGGAGCAGGAAAAAGCAAAAAATTTCAGAATTGCACCTTGCAATGCGGAGAAATTACTGTTTGTGCATTTACAATATTCAATGATTTTTGCCATTGAAAAACGTCCAGAAATGATTGAAGCTACTGACTGAATGAAAGGAGCTGGCATCTCACTCTCTTTGAATCTTCTTTATCATGCTAAGAGGAGCAGGAAAAAGCAAAAAATTTCAGAATTGCACCTTGCAATGCGGAGAAATTACTGTTTGTGCATTTACAATATTCATTGATTTTTGCCATTGAAAAACGTCCAGAAATGATTGAAGCTACTGACTGAATGAAAGGAGCTGGCATCTCACTCTCTTTGAATCTTGTTTATCATGCTAAGAGGAGCAGGAAAAAGCAAAAAATTTCAGAATTGCACCTTGCAATGCGGAGAAATTACTGTTTGTGCATTTACAATATTCATTGATTTTTGCCATTGAAAAACGTCCTGAAATGATTGAAGCTACTGACTGAATGAAAGGAGCTGGCATCTCACTCTCTTTGAATCTTCTTTATCATGCTAAGAGGAGCAGGAAAAAGCAAAAAATTTCAGAATTGCACCTTGCAATGCGGAGAAATTACTGTTTGTGCATTTACAATATTCATTGATTTTTGCCATTGAAAAACATCATGTTATTCATATACCAGAAATGTTTGAAGCTACTGACTGAATGAAAGGAGCTGGCATCTCACTCTCTTTGAGTCTTCTTTATCATGCTAAGAGGAGCAGAAAAAAGCAAAAAATTTCAGAATTGCACCTTGCAATGCGGAGAAATTACTGTTTGTGCATTTACAATATTCATTGATTTTTGCCATTGAAAAACGTCCAGAAATGATTGAAGCTACTGACTGAATGAAAGGAGCTGGCATCTCACTCTCTTTGAATCTTGTTTATCATGCTAAGAGGAGCAGGAAAAAGCAAAAAATTTCAGAATTGCACCTTGCAATGCGGAGAAATTACTGTTTGTGCATTTACAATATTCATTGATTTTTGCCATTGAAAAACGTCCAGAAATGATTGAAGCTACTGACTGAATGAAAGGAGCTGGCATCTCACTCTCTTTGAATCTTCTTTATCATGCTAAGAGGAGCAGGAAAAAGCAAAAAATTTCAGAATTGCACCTTGCAATGCGGAGAAATTACTGTTTGTGCTTTTACAATATTCATTGATTTTTGCCATTGAAAAACATCATGTTATTCATATACCAGAAATGTTTGAAGCTACTGGCTGAATGAAAGGAGCTGGCATCTCACTCTCTTTGAATCTTCTTTATCATGCTAAGAGGAGCAGGAAAAAGCAAAAAATTTCAGAATTGCACCTTGCAATGCGGAGAAATTACTGTTTGTGCATTTACAATATTCATTGATTTTTGCCATTGAAAAACATCCAGAAATGATTGAAGCTACTGACTGAATGAAAGGAGCTCTCATCTCACTCTCTTTGAATCTTGTTTATCATGCTAAGAGGAGCAGGAAAAAGCAAAAAAATTCATAATTGCACCTTGCAATGCGGAGAAATTACTGTTTGTGCATTTACAATATTCATTGATTTTTGCCATTGAAAAACGTCCAGAAATGATTGAAGCTACTGACTGAATGAAAGGAGCTGGCATCTCACTCTCTTTGAATCTTCTTTATCATGCTAAGAGGAGCAGGAAAAAGCAAAAAAATTCAGAATTGCACCTTGCAATGCGGAGAAATTACTGTTTGTGCATTTACAATATTCATTGATTTTTGCCATTGAAAAACATCATGTTATTCATATACCAGAAATGATTGAAGCTACTGACTGAATGAAAGGAGCTGGCATCTCACTCTCTTTGAATCTTCTTTATCATGCTAAGAGGAGCAGGAAAAAGCAAAAAACTTCAGAATTGCACCTTGCAATGCGGAGAAATTACTGTTTGTGCATTTACAATATTCAATGATTTTTGCCATTGAAAAACGTCCAGAAATGATTGAAGCTACTGACTGAATGAAAGGAGCTGGCATCTCACTCTCTTTGAATCTTCTTTATCATGCTAAGAGGAGCAGGAAAAAGCAAAAAATTTCAGAATTGCACCTTGCAATGCGGAGAAATTACTGTTTGTGCATTTACAATATTCATTGATTTTTGCCATTGAAAAACATCATGCTATTCATATACCAGAAATGTTTGAAGCTACTGACTGAATGAAAGGAGCTGGCATCTCACTCTCTTTGAATCTTCTTTATCATGCTAAGAGGAGCAGGAAAAAGCAAAAAATTTCAGAATTGCACCTTGCAATGCGGAGAAATTACTGTTTGTGCATTTACAATATTCATTGATTTTTGCCATTGAAAAACGTCCAGAAATGATTGAAGCTACTGACTGAATGAAAGGAGCTGGCATCTCACTCTCTTTGAATCTTGTTTATCATGCTAAGAGGAGCAGGAAAAAGCAAAAAATTTCAGAATTGCACCTTGCAATGCGGAGAAATTACTGTTTGTGCATTTACAATATTCATTGATTTTTGCCATTGAAAAACGTCCAGAAATGATTGAAGCTACTGACTGAATGAAAGGAGCTGGCATCTCACTCTCTTTGAATCTTCTTTATCATGCTAAGAGGAGCAGGAAAAAGCAAAAAATTTCAGAATTGCACCTTGCAATGCGGAGAAATTACTGTTTGTGCATTTACAATATTCATTGATTTTTGCCATTGAAAAACATCATGTTATTCATATACCAGAAATGATTGAAGCTACTGACTGAATGAAAGGAGCTGGCATCTCACTCTCTTTGAATCTTCTTTATCATGCTAAGAGGAGCAGGAAAAAGCAAAAAATTTCAGAATTGCACCTTGCAATGCGGAGAAATTACTGTTTGTGCATTTACAATATTCAATGATTTTTGCCATTGAAAAACGTCCAGAAATGATTGAAGCTACTGACTGAATGAAAGGAGCTGGCATCTCACTCTCTTTGAATCTTCTTTATCATGCTAAGAGGAGCAGGAAAAAGCAAAAAATTTCAGAATTGCACCTTGCAATGCGGAGAAATTACTGTTTGTGCATTTACAATATTCATTGATTTTTGCCATTGAAAAACATCCAGAAATGATTGAAGCTACTGACTGAATGAAAGGAGCTCTCATCTCACTCTCTTTGAATCTTGTTTATCATGCTAAGAGGAGCAGGAAAAAGCAAAAAAATTCAGAATTGCACCTTGCAATGCGGAGAAATTACTGTTTGTGCATTTACAATATTCATTGATTTTTGCCATTGAAAAACGTCCAGAAATGATTGAAGCTACTGACTGAATGAAAGGAGCTGGCATCTCACTCTCTTTGAATCTTCTTTATCATGCTAAGAGGAGCAGGAAAAAGCAAAAAATTTCAGAATTGCACCTTGCAATGGGGAGAAATTACTGTTTGTGCATTTACAATATTCATTGATTTTTGCCATTGAAAAACATCATGTTATTCATATACCAGAAATGATTGAAGCTACTGACTGAATGAAAGGAGCTGGCATCTCACTCTCTTTGAATCTTCTTTATCATGCTAAGAGGAGCAGGAAAAAGCAAAAAATTTCAGAATTGCACCTTGCAATGCGGAGAAATTACTGTTTGTGCATTTACAATATTCAATGATTTTTGCCATTGAAAAACGTCCAGAAATGATTGAAGCTACTGACTGAATGAAAGGAGCTGGCATCTCACTCTCTTTGAATCTTCTTTATCATGCTAAGAGGAGCAGGAAAAAGCAAAAAATTTCAGAATTGCACATTGCAATGCGGAGAAATTACTGTTTGTGCATTTACAATATTCATTGATTTTTGCCATTGAAAAACATCATGCTATTCATATACCAGAAATGTTTGAAGCTACTGACTGAATGAAAGGAGCTGGCATCTCACTCTCTTTGAATCTTCTTTATCATGCTAAGAGGAGCAGGAAAAAGCAAAAAATTTCAGAATTGCACCTTGCAATGCGGAGAAATTACTGTTTGTGCATTTACAATATTCATTGATTTTTGCCATTGAAAAACGTCCAGAAATGATTGAAGCTACTGACTGAATGAAAGGAGCTGGCATCTCACTCTCTTTGAATCTTCTTTATCATGCTAAGAGGAGCAGGAAAAAGCAAAAAATTTCAGAATTGCACCTTGCAATGCGGAGAAATTACTGTTTGTGCATTTACAATATTCATTGATTTTTGCCATTGAAAAACATCATGTTATTCATATACCAGAAATGATTGAAGCTACTGACTGAATGAAAGGAGCTGGCATCTCACTCTCTTTGAATCTTCTTTATCATGCTAAGAGGAGCAGGAAAAAGCAAAAAATTTCAGAATTGCACCTTGCAATGCGGAGAAATTTCTGTTTGTGCATTTACAATATTCAATGATTTTTGCCATTGAAAAACGTCCAGAAATGATTGAAGCTACTGACTGAATGAAAGGAGCTGGCATCTCACTCTCTTTGAATCTTCTTTATCATGCTAAGAGGAGCAGGAAAAAGCAAAAAATTTCAGAATTGCACCTTGCAATGCGGAGAAATTACTGTTTGTGCATTTACAATATTCATAGATTTTTGCCATTGAAAAACATCATGTTATTCATATACCAGAAATGTTTGAAGCTACTGACTGAATGAAAGGAGCTGGCATCTCACTCTCTTTGAGTCTTCTTTATCATGCTAAGAGGAGCAGAAAAAAGCAAAAAATTTCAGAATTGCACCTTGCAATGCGGAGAAATTACTGTTTGTGCATTTACAATATTCATTGATTTTTGCCATTGAAAAACATCCAGAAATGATTGAAGCTACTGACTGAATGAAAGGAGCTCTCATCTCACTCTCTTTGAATCTTGTTTATCATGCTAAGAGGAGCAGGAAAAAGCAAAAAAATTCAGAATTGCACCTTGCAATGCGGAGAAATTACTGTTTGTGCATTTACAATATTCATTGATTTTTGCCATTGAAAAACGTCCAGAAATGATTGAAGCTACTGACTGAATGAAAGGAGCTGGCATCTCACTCTCTTTGAATCTTCTTTATCATGCTAAGAGGAGCAGGAAAAAGCAAAAAATTTCAGAATTGCACCTTGCAATGCGGAGAAATTACTGTTTGTGCATTTACAATATTCATTGATTTTTGCCATTGAAAAACATCATGTTATTCATATACCAGAAATGATTGAAGCTACTGACTGAATGAAAGGAGCTGGCATCTCACTCTCTTTGAATCTTCTTTATCATGCTAAGAGGAGCAGGAAAAAGCAAAAAATTTCAGAATTGCACCTTGCAATGCGGAGAAATTACTGTTTGTGCATTTACAATATTCAATGATTTTTGCCATTGAAAAACGTCCAGAAATGATTGAAGCTACTGACTGAATGAAAGGAGCTGGCATCTCACTCTCTTTGAATCTTCTTTATCATGCTAAGAGGAGCAGGAAAAAGCAAAAAATTTCAGAATTGCACCTTGCAATGCGGAGAAATTACTGTTTGTGCATTTACAATATTCATTGATTTTTGCCATTGAAAAACATCATGCTATTCATATACCAGAAATGTTTGAAGCTACTGACTGAATGAAAGGAGCTGGCATCTCACTCTCTTTGAATCTTCTTTATCATGCTAAGAGGAGCAGGAAAAAGCAAAAAAATTCAGAATTGCACCTTGCAATGCGGAGAAATTACTGTTTGTGCATTTACAATATTCATTGATTTTTGCCATTGAAAAACGTCCAGAAATGATTGAAGCTACTGACTGAATGAAAGGAGCTGGCATCTCACTCTCTTTGAATCTTGTTTATCATGCTAAGAGGAGCAGGAAAAAGCAAAAAATTTCAGAATTGCACCTTGCAATGCGGAGAAATTACTGTTTGTGCATTTACAATATTCATTGATTTTTGCCATTGAAAAACGTCCAGAAATGATTGAAGCTACTGACTGAATGAAAGGAGCTGGCATCTCACTCTCTTTGAATCTTCTTTATCATGCTAAGAGGAGCTGGAAAAAGCAAAAAATTTCAGAATTGCACCTTGCAATGCGGAGAAATTACTGTTTGTGCATTTACAATATTCATTGATTTTTGCCATTGAAAAACATCATGTTATTCATATACCAGAAATGATTGAAGCTACTGACTGAATGAAAGGAGCTGGCATCTCACTCTCTTTGAATCTTCTTTATCATGCTAAGAGGAGCAGGAAAAAGCAAAAAATTTCAGAATTGCACCTTGCAATGCGGAGAAATTACTGTTTGTGCATTTACAATATTCAATGATTTTTGCCATTGAAAAACATCCAGAAATGATTGAAGCTACTGACTGAATGAAAGGAGCTGGCATCTCACTCTCTTTGAATCTTCTTTATCATGCTAAGAGGAGCAGGAAAAAGCAAAAAATTTCAGAATTGCACCTTCCAATGCGGAGAAATTACTGTTTGTGCATTTACAATATTCATTGATTTTTGCCATTGAAAAACATCATGTTATTCATATACCAGAAATGTTTGAAGCTACTGACTGAATGAAAGGAGCTGGCATCTCACTCTCTTTGAGTCTTCTTTATCATGCTAAGAGGAGCAGAAAAAAGCAAAAAATTTCAGAATTGCACCTTGCAATGCGGAGAAATTACTGTTTGTGCATTTACAATATTCATTGATTTTTGCCATTGAAAAACGTCCAGAAATGATTGAAGCTACTGACTGAATGAAAGGAGCTGGCATCTCACTCTCTTTGAATCTTGTTTATCATGCTAAGAGGAGCAGGAAAAAGCAAAAAATTTCAGAATTGCACCTTGCAATGCGGAGAAATTACTGTTTGTGCATTTACAATATTCATTGATTTTTGCCATTGAAAAACGTCCAGAAATGATTGAAGCTACTGACTGAATGAAAGGAGCTGGCATCTCACTCTCTTTGAATCTTCTTTATCATGCTAAGAGGAGCAGGAAAAAGCAAAAAATTTCAGAATTGCACCTTGCAATGCGGAGAAATTACTGTTTGTGCATTTACAATATTCATTGATTTTTGCCATTGAAAAACATCGTTATTCATATACCAGAAATGATTGAAGCTACTGACTGAATGAAAGGAGCTGGCATCTCACTCTCTTTGAATCTTCTTTATCATGCTAAGAGGAGCAGGAAAAAGCAAAAAATTTCAGAATTGCACCTTGCAATGCGGAGAAATTACTGTTTGTGCATTTACCATATTCAATGATTTTTGCCATTGAAAAACGTCCAGAAATGATTGAAGCTACTGACTGAATGAAAGGAGCTGGCATCTCACTCTCTTTGAATCTTGTTTATCATGCTAAGAGGAGCAGGAAAAAGCAAAAAATTTCAGAATTGCACCTTGCAATGCGGAGAAATTACTGTTTGTGCATTTACAATATTCATTGATTTTTGCCATTGAAAAACATCATGTTATTCATATACCAGAAATGATTGAAGCTACTGACTGAATGAAAGGAGCTGGCATCTCACTCTCTTTGAATCTTCTTTATCATGCTAAGAGGAGCAGGAAAAAGCAAAAAATTTCAGAATTGCACCTTGCAATGCGGAGAAATTACTGTTTGTGCATTTACAATATTCAATGATTTTTGCCATTGAAAAACGTCCAGAAATGATTGAAGCTACTGACTGAATGAAAGGAGCTGGCATCTCACTCTCTTTGAATCTTCTTTATCATGCTAAGAGGAGCAGGAAAAAGCAAAAAATTTCAGAATTGCACCTTGCAATGCGGAGAAATTACTGTTTGTGCATTTACAATATTCATTGATTTTTGCCATTGAAAAACGTCCAGAAATGATTGAAGCTACTGACTGAATGAAAGGAGCTGGCATCTCACTCTCTTTGAATCTTGTTTATCATGCTAAGAGGAGCAGGAAAAAGCAAAAAATTTCAGAATTGCACCTTGCAATGCGGAGAAATTACTGTTTGTGCATTTACAATATTCATTGATTTTTGCCATTGAAAAACGTCCTGAAATGATTGAAGCTACTGACTGAATGAAAGGAGCTGGCATCTCACTCTCTTTGAATCTTCTTTATCATGCTAAGAGGAGCAGGAAAAAGCAAAAAATTTCAGAATTGCACCTTGCAATGCGGAGAAATTACTGTTTGTGCATTTACAATATTCATTGATTTTTGCCATTGAAAAACATCATGTTATTCATATACCAGAAATGTTTGAAGCTACTGACTGAATGAAAGGAGCTGGCATCTCACTCTCTTTGAATCTTCTTTATCATGCTAAGAGGAGCAGGAAAAAGCAAAAAATTTCAGAATTGCACCTTGCAATGCGGAGAAATTACTGTTTGTGCATTTACAATATTCATTGATTTTTGCCATTGAAAAACATCCAGAAATGATTGAAGCTACTGACTGAATGAAAGGAGCTCTCATCTCACTCTCTTTGAATCTTGTTTATCATGCTAAGAGGAGCAGGAAAAAGCAAAAAAATTCAGAATTGCACCTTGCAATGCGGAGAAATTACTGTTTGTGCATTTACAATATTCATTGATTTTTGCCATTGAAAAACGTCCAGAAATGATTGAAGCTACTGACTGAATGAAAGGAGCTGGCATCTCACTCTCTTTGAATCTTCTTTATCATGCTAAGAGGAGCAGGAAAAAGCAAAAAATTTCAGAATTGCACCTTGCAATGCGGAGAAATTACTGTTTGTGCATTTACAATATTCATTGATTTTTGCCATTGAAAAACATCATGTTATTCATATACCAGAAATGATTGAAGCTACTGACTGAATGAAAGGAGCTGGCATCTCACTCTCTTTGAATCTTCTTTATCATGCTAAGAGGAGCAGGAAAAAGCAAAAAATTTCAGAATTGCACCTTGCAATGCGGAGAAATTACTGTTTGTGCATTTACAATATTCAATGATTTTTGCCATTGAAAAACGTCCAGAAATGATTGAAGCTACTGACTGAATGAAAGGAGCTGGCATCTCACTCTCTTTGAATCTTGTTTATCATGCTAAGAGGAGCAGGAAAAAGCAAAAAATTTCAGAATTGCACCTTGCAATGCGGAGAAATTACTGTTTGTGCATTTACAATATTCATTGATTTTTGCCATTGAAAAACATCATGCTATTCATATACCAGAAATGTTTGAAGCTACTGACTGAATGAAAGGAGCTGGCATCTCACTCTCTTTAAATCTTCTTTATCATGCTAAGAGGAGCAGGAAAAAGCAAAACATTTCAGAATTGCACCTTGCAATGCGGAGAAATTACTGTTTGTGCATTTACAATATTCATTGATTTTTGCCATTGAAAAACGTCCAGAAATGATTGAAGCTACTGACTGAATGAAAGGAGCTGGCATCTCACTCTCTTTGAATCTTGTTTATCATGCTAAGAGGAGCAGGAAAAAGCAAAAAATTTCAGAATTGCACCTTGCAATGCGGAGAAATTACTGTTTGTGCATTTACAATATTCATTGATTTTTGCCATTGAAAAACGTCCAGAAATGATTGAAGCTACTGACTGAATGAAAAGAGCTGGCATCTCACTCTCTTTGAATCTTCTTTATCATGCTAAGAGGAGCAGGAAAAAGCAAAAAATTTCAGAATTGCACCTTGCAATGCGGAGAAATTACTGTTTGTGCATTTACAATATTCAATGATTTTTGCCATTGAAAAACGTCCAGAAATGATTGAAGCTACTGACTGAATGAAAGGAGCTGGCATCTCACTCTCTTTGAATCTTCTTTATCATGCTAAGAGGAGCAGGAAAAAGCAAAAAATTTCAGAATTGCACCTTCCAATGCGGAGAAATTACTGTTTGTGCATTTACAATATTCATTGATTTTTGCCATTGAAAAACATCATGTTATTCATATACCAGAAATGTTTGAAGCTACTGACTGAATGAAAGGAGCTGGCATCTCACTCTCTTTGAATCTTCTTTATCATGCTAAGAGGAGCAGGAAAAAGCAAAAAATTTCAGAATTGCACCTTGCAATGCGGAGAAATTACTGTTTGTGCATTTACAATATTCATTGATTTTTGCCATTGAAAAACATCATGTTATTCATATACCAGAAATGATTGAAGCTACTGACTGAATGAAAGGAGCTGGCATCTCACTCTCTTTGAATCTTCTTTATCATGCTAAGAGGAGCAGGAAAAAGCAAAAAATTTCAGAATTGCACCTTGCAATGCGGAGAAATTACTGTTTGTGCATTTACAATATTCAATGATTTTTGCCATTGAAAAACGTCCAGAAATGATTGAAGCTACTGACTGAATGAAAGGAGCTGGCATCTCACTCTCTTTGAATCTTCTTTATCATGCTAAGAGGAGCAGGAAAAAGCAAAAAATTTCAGAATTGCACCTTGCAATGCGGAGAAATTACTGTTTGTGCATTTACAATATTCATTGATTTTTGCCATTGAAAAACGTCCAGAAATGATTGAAGCTACTGACTGAATGAAAGGAGCTGGCATCTCACTCTCTTTGAATCTTGTTTATCATGCTAAGAGGAGCAGGAAAAAGCAAAAAATTTCAGAATTGCACCTTGCAATGCGGAGAAATTACTGTTTGTGCATTTACAATATTCATTGATTTTTGCCATTGAAAAACATCATGTTATTCATATACCAGAAATGATTGAAGCTACTGACTGAATGAAAGGAGCTGGCATCTCACTCTCTTTGAATCTTCTTTATCATGCTAAGAGGAGCAGGAAAAAGCAAAAAATTTCAGAATTGCACCTTGCAATGCGGAGAAATTACTGTTTGTGCATTTACAATATTCAATGATTTTTGCCATTGAAAAACGTCCAGAAATGATTGAAGCTACTGACTGAATGAAAGGAGCTGGCATCTCACTCTCTTTGAATCTTCTTTATCATGCTAAGAGGAGCAGGAAAAAGCAAAAAATTTCAGAATTGCACCTTGCAATGCGGAGAAATTACTGTTTGTGCATTTACAATATTCATTGATTTTTGCCATTGAAAAACGTCCAGAAATGATTGAAGCTACTGACTGAATGAAAGGAGCTGGCATCTCACTCTCTTTGAATCTTGTTTATCATGCTAAGAGGAGCAGGAAAAAGCAAAAAATTTCAGAATTGCACCTTGCAATGCGGAGAAATTACTGTTTGTGCATTTACAATATTCATTGATTTTTGCCATTGAAAAACGTCCTGAAATGATTGAAGCTACTGACTGAATGAAAGGAGCTGGCATCTCACTCTCTTTGAATCTTCTTTATCATGCTAAGAGGAGCAGGAAAAAGCAAAAAATTTCAGAATTGCACCTTGCAATGCGGAGAAATTACTGTTTGTGCATTTACAATATTCATTGATTTTTGCCATTGAAAAACATCATGTTATTCATATACCAGAAATGTTTGAAGCTACTGACTGAATGAAAGGAGCTGGCATCTCACTCTCTTTGAGTCTTCTTTATCATGCTAAGAGGAGCAGAAAAAAGCAAAAAATTTCAGAATTGCACCTTGCAATGCGGAGAAATTACTGTTTGTGCATTTACAATATTCATTGATTTTTGCCATTGAAAAACGTCTAGAAATGATTGAAGCTACTGACTGAATGAAAGGAGCTGGCATCTCACTCTCTTTGAATCTTGTTTATCATGCTAAGAGGAGCAGGAAAAAGCAAAAAATTTCAGAATTGCACCTTGCAATGCGGAGAAATTACTGTTTGTGCATTTACAATATTCATTGATTTTTGCCATTGAAAAACGTCCAGAAATGATTGAAGCTACTGACTGAATGAAAGGAGCTGGCATCTCACTCTCTTTGAATCTTGTTTATCATGCTAAGAGGAGCAGGAAAAAGCAAAAAATTTCAGAATTGCACCTTGCAATGCGGAGAAATTACTGTTTGTGCATTTACAATATTCATTGATTTTTGCCATTGAAAAACATCATGTTATTCATATACCAGAAATGTTTGAAGCTACTGACTGAATGAAAGGAGCTGGCATCTCACTCTCTTTGAATCTTCTTTATCATGCTAAGAGGAGCAGGAAAAAGCAAAAAATTTCAGAATTGCACCTTGCAATGCGGAGAAATTACTGTTTGTGCATTTACAATATTCATTGATTTTTGCCATTGAAAAACATCCAGAAATGATTGAAGCTACTGACTGAATGAAAGGAGCTGGCATCTCACTCTCTTTGAATCTTGTTTATCATGCTAAGAGGAGCAGGAAAAAGCAAAAAATTTCAGAATTGCACCTTGCAATGCGGAGAAATTACTGTTTGTGCATTTACAATATTCATTGATTTTTGCCATTGAAAAACGTCCAGAAATGATTGAAGCTACTGACTGAATGAAAGGAGCTGGCATCTCACTCTCTTTGAATCTTGTTTATCATGCTAAGAGGAGCAGGAAAAAGCAAAAAATTTCAGAATTGCACCTTGCAATGCGGAGAAATTACTGTTTGTGCATTTACAATATTCATTGATTTTTGCCATTGAAAAACATCATGTTATTCATATACCAGAAATGATTGAAGCTACTGACTGAATGAAAGGAGCTGGCATCTCACTCTCTTTGAATCTTCTTTATCATGCTAAGAGGAGCAGGAAAAAGCAAAAAATTTCAGAATTGCACCTTGCAATGCGGAGAAATTACTGTTTGTGCATTTACAATATTCAATGATTTTTGCCATTGAAAAACGTCCAGAAATGATTGAAGCTACTGACTGAATGAAAGGAGCTGGCATCTCACTCTCTTTGAATCTTCTTTATCATGCTAAGAGGAGCAGGAAAAAGCAAAAAATTTCAGAATTGCACCTTGCAATGCGGAGAAATTACTGTTTGTGCATTTACAATATTCATTGATTTTTGCCATTGAAAAACGTCCAGAAATGATTGAAGCTACTGACTGAATGAAAGGAGCTGGCATCTCACTCTCTTTGAATCTTGTTTATCATGCTAAGAGGAGCAGGAAAAAGCAAAAAATTTCAGAATTGCACCTTGCAATGCGGAGAAATTACTGTTTGTGCATTTACAATATTCATTGATTTTTGCCATTGAAAAACGTCCTGAAATGATTGAAGCTACTGACTGAATGAAAGGAGCTGGCATCTCACTCTCTTTGAATCTTCTTTATCATGCTAAGAGGAGCAGGAAAAAGCAAAAAATTTCAGAATTGCACCTTGCAATGCGGAGAAATTACTGTTTGTGCATTTACAATATTCATTGATTTTTGCCATTGAAAAACATCATGTTATTCATATACCAGAAATGTTTGAAGCTACTGACTGAATGAAAGGAGCTGGCATCTCACTCTCTTTGAGTCTTCTTTATCATGCTAAGAGGAGCAGAAAAAAGCAAAAAATTTCAGAATTGCACCTTGCAATGCGGAGAAATTACTGTTTGTGCATTTACAATATTCATTGATTTTTGCCATTGAAAAACGTCTAGAAATGATTGAAGCTACTGACTGAATGAAAGGAGCTGGCATCTCACTCTCTTTGAATCTTGTTTATCATGCTAAGAGGAGCAGGAAAAAGCAAAAAATTTCAGAATTGCACCTTGCAATGCGGAGAAATTACTGTTTGTGCATTTACAATATTCATTGATTTTTGCCATTGAAAAACGTCCAGAAATGATTGAAGCTACTGACTGAATGAAAGGAGCTGGCATCTCACTCTCTTTGAATCTTGTTTATCATGCTAAGAGGAGCAGGAAAAAGCAAAAAATTTCAGAATTGCACCTTGCAATGCGGAGAAATTACTGTTTGTGCATTTACAATATTCATTGATTTTTGCCATTGAAAAACATCATGTTATTCATATACCAGAAATGTTTGAAGCTACTGACTGAATGAAAGGAGCTGGCATCTCACTCTCTTTGAATCTTCTTTATCATGCTAAGAGGAGCAGGAAAAAGCAAAAAATTTCAGAATTGCACCTTGCAATGCGGAGAAATTACTGTTTGTGCATTTACAATATTCATTGATTTTTGCCATTGAAAAACATCCAGAAATGATTGAAGCTACTGACTGAATGAAAGGAGCTGGCATCTCACTCTCTTTGAATCTTGTTTATCATGCTAAGAGGAGCAGGAAAAAGCAAAAAATTTCAGAATTGCACCTTGCAATGCGGAGAAATTACTGTTTGTGCATTTACAATATTCATTGATTTTTGCCATTGAAAAACATCATGTTATTCATATACCAGAAATGTTTGAAGCTACTGACTGAATGAAAGGAGCTGGCATCTCACTCTCTTTGAATCTTCTTTATCATGCTAAGAGGAGCAGGAAAAAGCAAAAAATTTCAGAATTGCACCTTGCAATGCGGAGAAATTACTGTTTGTGCATTTACAATATTCATTGATTTTTGCCATTGAAAAACATCCAGAAATGATTGAAGCTACTGACTGAATGAAAGGAGCTGGCATCTCACTCTCTTTGAATCTTGTTTATCATGCTAAGAGGAGCAGGAAAAAGCAAAAAATTTCAGAATTGCACCTTGCAATGCGGAGAAATTACTGTTTGTGCATTTACAATATTCATTGATTTTTGCCATTGAAAAACATCATGTTATTCATATACCAGAAATGTTTGAAGCTACTGACTGAATGAAAGGAGCTGGCATCTCACTCTCTTTGAATCTTCTTTATCATGCTAAGAGGAGCAGGAAAAAGCAAAAAATTTCAGAATTGCACCTTGCAATGCGGAGAAATTACTGTTTGTGCATTTACAATATTCATTGATTTTTGCCATTGAAAAACATCCAGAAATGATTGAAGCTACTGACTGAATGAAAGGAGCTGGCATCTCACTCTCTTTGAATCTTGTTTATCATGCTAAGAGGAGCAGGAAAAAGCAAAAAATTTCAGAATTGCACCTTGCAATGCGGAGAAATTACTGTTTGTGCATTTACAATATTCATTGATTTTTGCCATTGAAAAATGTCCAGAAATGATTGAAGCTACTGACTGAATGAAAGGAGCTGGCATCTCACTCTCTTTGAATCTTCTTTATCATGCTAAGAGGAGCAGGAAAAAGCAAAAAATTTCAGAATTGCACCTTGCAATGCGGAGAAATTACTGTTTGTGCATTTACAATATTCATTGATTTTTGCCATTGAAAAACATCATGTTATTCATATACGAGAAATGTTTGAAGCTACTGACTGAATGAAAGGAGCTGGCATCTCACTCTCTTTGAATCTTCTTTATCATGCTAAGAGGAGCAGGAAAAAGCAAAAAATTTCAGAATTGCACCTTGCAATGCGGAGAAATTACTGTTTGTGCATTTACAATATTCATTGATTTTTGCCATTGAAAAACGTCCAGAAATGATTGAAGCTACTGACTGAATGAAAGGAGCTGGCATCTCACTCTCTTTGAATCTTGTTTATCATGCTAAGAGGAGCAGGAAAAAGCAAAAAATTTCAGAATTGCACCTTGCAATGCGGAGAAATTACTGTTTGTGCATTTACAATATTCATTGATTTTTGCCATTGAAAAACATCATGTTATTCATATACCAGAAATGTTTGAAGCTACTGACTGAATGAAAGGAGCTGGCATCTCACTCTCTTTGAATCTTCTTTATCATGCTAAGAGGAGCAGGAAAAAGCAAAAAATTTCAGAATTGCACCTTGCAATGCGGAGAAATTACTGTTTGTGCATTTACAATATTCATTGATTTTTGCCATTGAAAAACATCCAGAAATGATTGAAGCTACTGACTGAATGAAAGGAGCTGGCATCTCACTCTCTTTGAATCTTGTTTATCATGCTAAGAGGAGCAGGAAAAAGCAAAAAATTTCAGAATTGCACCTTGCAATGCGGAGAAATTACTGTTTGTGCATTTACAATATTCATTGATTTTTGCCATTGAAAAACATCATGTTATTCATATACCAGAAATGATTGAAGCTACTGACTGAATGAAAGGAGCTGGCATCTCACTCTCTTTGAATCTTCTTTATCATGCTAAGAGGAGCAGGAAAAAGCAAAAAATTTCAGAATTGCACCTTGCAATGCGGAGAAATTACTGTTTGTGCATTTACAATATTCAATGATTTTTGCCATTGAAAAACGTCCAGAAATGATTGAAGCTACTGACTGAATGACAGGAGCTGGCATCTCACTCTCTTTGAATCTTCTTTATCATGCTAAGAGGAGCAGGAAAAAGCAAAAAATTTCAGAATTGCACCTTGCAAGGCGGAGAAATTACTGTTTGTGCATTTACAATATTCATTGATTTTTGACATTGAAAAACATCATGCTATTCATATACCAGAAATGTTTGAAGCTACTGACTGAATGAAAGGAGCTGGCATCTCACTCTCTTTGAATCTTCTTTATCATGCTAAGAGGAGCAGGAAAAAGCAAAAAATTTCAGAATTGCACCTTGCAATGCGGAGAAATTACTGTTTGTGCATTTACAATATTCATTGATTTTTGCCATTGAAAAACGTCCAGAAATGATTGAAGCTACTGACTGAATGAAAGGAGCTGGCATCTCACTCTCTTTGAATCTTGTTTATCATGCTAAGAGGAGCAGGAAAAAGCAAAAAATTTCAGAATTGCACCTTGCAATGCGGAGAAATTACTGTTTGTGCATTTACAATATTCATTGATTTTTGCCATTGAAAAACATCATGTTATTCATATACCAGAAATGTTTGAAGCTACTGACTGAATGAAAGGAGCTGGCATCTCACTCTCTTTGAATCTTCTTTATCATGCTAAGAGGAGCAGGAAAAAGCAAAAAATTTCAGAATTGCACCTTGCAATGCGGAGAAATTACTGTTTGTGCATTTACAATATTCATTGATTTTTGCCATTGAAAAACGTCCAGAAATGATTGAAGCTACTGACTGAATGAAAGGAGCTGGCATCTCACTCTCTTTGAATCTTCTTTATCATGCTAAGAGGAGCAGGAAAAAGCAAAAAATTTCAGAATTGCACCTTGCAATGCGGAGAAATTACTGTTTGTGCATTTACAATATTCATTGATTTTTGCCATTGAAAAACGTCCAGAAATGTTTGAAGCTACTGACTGAATGAAAGGAGCTGGCATCTCACTCTCTTTGAATCTTCTTTATCATGCTAAGAGGAGCAGGAAAAAGCAAAAAATTTCAGAATTGCACCTTGCAATGAGGAGAAATTACTGTTTGTGCATTTACAATATTCATTGATTTTTGCCATTGAAAAACATCATGTTATTCATATACCAGAAATGTTTGAAGCTACTGACTGAATGAAAGGAGCTGGCATCTCACTCTCTTTGAATCTTCTTTATCATGCTAAGAGGAGCAGGAAAAAGCAAAAAATTTCAGAATTGCACCTTGCAATGCGGAGAAATTACTGTTTGTGCATTTACAATATTCAATGATTTTTGCCATTGAAAAACGTCCAGAAATGATTGAAGCTACTGACTGAATGAAAGGAGCTGGCATCTCACTCTCTTTGAATCTTCTTTATCATGCTAAGAGGAGCAGGAAAAAGCAAAAAATTTCAGAATTGCACCTTCCAATGCGGAGAAATTACTGTTTGTGCATTTACAATATTCATTGATTTTTGCCATTGAAAAACATCATGTTATTCATATACCAGAAATGTTTGAAGCTACTGACTGAATGAAAGGAGCTGGCATCTCACTCTCTTTGAATCTTCTTTATCATGCTAAGAGGAGCAGGAAAAAGCAAAAAATTTCAGAATTGCACCTTGCAATGCGGAGAAATTACTGTTTGTGCATTTACAATATTCATTGATTTTTGCCATTGAAAAACGTCCAGAAATGATTGAAGCTACTGACTGAATGAATGGAGCTGGCATCTCACTCTCTTTGAATCTTCTTTATCATGCTAAGAGGAGCAGGAAAAAGCAAAAAATTTCAGAATTGCACCTTGCAATGCGGAGAAATTACTGTTTGTGCATTTACAATATTCATTGATTTTTGCCATTGAAAAACATCATGTTATTCATATACCAGAAATGTTTGAAGCTACTGACTGAATGAAAGGAGCTGGCATCTCACTCTCTTTGAATCTTCTTTATCATGCTAAGAGGAGCAGGAAAAAGCAAAAAATTTCAGAATTGCACCTTGCAATGCGGAGAAATTACTGTTTGTGCATTTACAATATTCATTGATTTTTGCCATTGAAAAACGTCCAGAAATGATTGAAGCTACTGACTGAATGAAAGGAGCTGGCATCTCACTCTCTTTGAATCTTGTTTATCATGCTAAGAGGAGCAGGAAAAAGCAAAAAATTTCAGAATTGCACCTTGCAATGCGGAGAAATTACTGTTTGTGCATTTACAATATTCATTGATTTTTGCCATTGAAAAACATCATGTTATTCATATACCAGAAATGTTTGAAGCTACTGACTGAATGAAAGGAGCTGGCATCTCACTCTCTTTGAATCTTCTTTATCATGCTAAGAGGAGCAGGAAAAAGCAAAAAATTTCAGAATTGCACCTTGCAATGCGGAGAAATTACTGTTTGTGCATTTACAATATTCATTGATTTTTGCCATTGAAAAACATCCAGAAATGATTGAAGCTACTGACTGAATGAAAGGAGCTGGCATCTCACTCTCTTTGAATCTTGTTTATCATGCTAAGAGGAGCAGGAAAAAGCAAAAAATTTCAGAATTGCACCTTGCAATGCGGAGAAATTACTGTTTGTGCATTTACAATATTCATTGATTTTTGCCATTGAAAATCATGTTATTCATATACCAGAAATGTTTGAAGCTACTGACTGAATGAAAGGAGCTGGCATCTCACTCTCTTTGAATCTTCTTTATCATGCTAAGAGGAGCAAGAAAAAGCAAAAAATTTCAGAATTGCACCTTGCAATGCGGAGAAATTACTGTTTGTGCATTTACAATATTCATTGATTTTTGCCATTGAAAAACATCCAGAAATGATTGAAGCTACTGACTGAATGAAAGGAGCTGGCATCTCACTCTCTTTGAATCTTGTTTATCATGCTAAGAGGAGCAGGAAAAAGCAAAAAATTTCAGAATTGCACCTTGCAATGCGGAGAAATTACTGTTTGTGCATTTACAATATTCATTGATTTTTGCCATTGAAAAACATCATGTTATTCATATACCAGAAATGTTTGAAGCTACTGACTGAATGAAAGGAGCTGGCATCTCACTCTCTTTGAATCTTCTTTATCATGCTAAGAGGAGCAGGAAAAAGCAAAAAATTTCAGAATTGCACCTTGCAATGCGGAGAAATTACTGTTTGTGCATTTACAATATTCATTGATTTTTGCCATTGAAAAACATCCAGAAATGATTGAAGCTACTGACTGAATGAAAGGAGCTGGCATCTCACTCTCTTTGAATCTTGTTTATCATGCTAAGAGGAGCAGGAAAAAGCAAAAAATTTCAGAATTGCACCTTGCAATGCGGAGAAATTACTGTTTGTGCATTTACAATATTCATTGATTTTTGCCATTGAAAAATGTCCAGAAATGATTGAAGCTACTGACTGAATGAAAGGAGCTGGCATCTCACTCTCTTTGAATCTTCTTTATCATGCTAAGAGGAGCAGGAAAAAGCAAAAAATTTCAGAATTGCACCTTGCAATGCGGAGAAATTACTGTTTGTGCATTTACAATATTCATTGATTTTTGCCATTGAAAAACATCATGTTATTCATATACGAGAAATGTTTGAAGCTACTGACTGAATGAAAGGAGCTGGCATCTCACTCTCTTTGAATCTTCTTTATCATGCTAAGAGGAGCAGGAAAAAGCAAAAAATTTCAGAATTGCACCTTGCAATGTGGAGAAATTACTGTTTGTGCATTTACAATATTCATTGATTTTTGCCATTGAAAAACGTCCAGAAATGATTGAAGCTACTGACTGAATGAAAGGAGCTGGCATCTCACTCTCTTTGAATCTTGTTTATCATGCTAAGAGGAGCAGGAAAAAGCAAAAAATTTCAGAATTGCACCTTGCAATGCGGAGAAATTACTGTTTGTGCATTTACAATATTCATTGATTTTTGCCATTGAAAAACATCATGTTATTCATATACCAGAAATGTTTGAAGCTACTGACTGAATGAAAGGAGCTGGCATCTTACTCTCTTTGAATCTTCTTTATCATGCTAAGAGGAGCAGGAAAAAGCAAAAAATTTCAGAATTGCACCTTGCAATGCGGAGAAATTACTGTTTGTGCATTTACAATATTCATTGATTTTTGCCATTGAAAAACATCCAGAAATGATTGAAGCTACTGACTGAATGAAAGGAGCTGGCATCTCACTCTCTTTGAATCTTGTTTATCATGCTAAGAGGAGCAGGAAAAAGCAAAAAATTTCAGAATTGCACCTTGCAATGCGGAGAAATTACTGTTTGTGCATTTACAATATTCATTGATTTTTGCCATTGAAAAACATCATGTTATTCATATACCAGAAATGATTGAAGCTACTGACTGAATGAAAGGAGCTGGCATCTCACTCTCTTTGAATCTTCTTTATCATGCTAAGAGGAGCAGGAAAAAGCAAAAAATTTCAGAATTGCACCTTGCAATGCGGAGAAATTACTGTTTGTGCATTTACAATATTCAATGATTTTTGCCATTGAAAAACGTCCAGAAATGATTGAAGCTACTGACTGAATGAAAGGAGCTGGCATCTCACTCTCTTTGAATCTTCTTTATCATGCTAAGAGGAGCAGGAAAAAGTAAAAAATTTCAGAATTGCACCTTGCAAGGCGGAGAAATTACTGTTTGTGCATTTACAATATTCATTGATTTTTGACATTGAAAAACATCATGCTATTCATATACCAGAAATGTTTGAAGCTACTGACTGAATGAAAGGAGCTGGCATCTCACTCTCTTTGAATCTTCTTTATCATGCTAAGAGGAGCAGGAAAAAGCAAAAATTTCAGAATTGCACCTTGCAATGCGGAGAAATTACTGTTTGTGCATTTACAATATTCATTGATTTTTGCCATTGAAAAACATCCAGAAATGATTGAAGCTACTGACTGAATGAAAGGAGCTGGCATCTCACTCTCTTTGAATCTTGTTTATCATGCTAAGAGGAGCAGGAAAAAGCAAAAAATTTCAGAATTGCACCTTGCAATGCGGAGAAATTACTGTTTGTGCATTTACAATATTCATTGATTTTTGCCATTGAAAAACATCATGTTATTCATATACCAGAAATGTTTGAAGCTACTGACTGAATGAAAGGAGCTGGCATCTCACTCTCTTTGAATCTTCTTTATCATGCTAAGAGGAGCAGGAAAAAGCAAAAAATTTCAGAATTGCACCTTGCAATGCGGAGAAATTACTGTTTGTGCATTTACAATATTCATTGATTTTTGCCATTGAAAAACATCCAGAAATGATTGAAGCTACTGACTGAATGAAAGGAGCTGGCATCTCACTCTCTTTGAATCTTGTTTATCATGCTAAGAGGAGCAGGAAAAAGCAAAAAATTTCAGAATTGCACCTTGCAATGCGGAGAAATTACTGTTTGTGCATTTACAATATTCATTGATTTTTGCCATTGAAAAATGTCCAGAAATGATTGAAGCTACTGACTGAATGAAAGGAGCTGGCATCTCACTCTCTTTGAATCTTCTTTATCATGCTAAGAGGAGCAGGAAAAAGCAAAAAATTTCAGAATTGCACCTTGCAATGCGGAGAAATTACTGTTTGTGCATTTACAATATTCATTGATTTTTGCCATTGAAAAACATCATGTTATTCATATACGAGAAATGTTTGAAGCTACTGACTGAATGAAAGGAGCTGGCATCTCACTCTCTTTGAATCTTCTTTATCATGCTAAGAGGAGCAGGAAAAAGCAAAAAATTTCAGAATTGCACCTTGCAATGCGAAGAAATTACTGTTTGTGCATTTACAATATTCATTGATTTTTGCCATTGAAAAACGTCCAGAAATGATTGAAGCTACTGACTGAATGAAAGGAGCTGGCATCTCACTCTCTTTGAATCTTGTTTATCATGCTAAGAGGAGCAGGAAAAAGCAAAAAATTTCAGAATTGCACCTTGCAATGCGGAGAAATTACTGTTTGTGCATTTACAATATTCATTGATTTTTGCCATTGAAAAACATCATGTTATTCATATACCAGAAATGTTTGAAGCTACTGACTGAATGAAAGGAGCTGGCATCTTACTCTCTTTGAATCTTCTTTATCATGCTAAGAGGAGCAGGAAAAAGCAAAAAATTTCAGAATTGCACCTTGCAATGCGGAGAAATTACTGTTTGTGCATTTACAATATTCATTGATTTTTGCCATTGAAAAACATCCAGAAATGATTGAAGCTACTGACTGAATGAAAGGAGCTGGCATCTCACTCTCTTTGAATCTTGTTTATCATGCTAAGAGGAGCAGGAAAAAGCAAAAAATTTCAGAATTGCACCTTGCAATGCGGAGAAATTACTGTTTGTGCATTTACAATATTCATTGATTTTTGCCATTGAAAAACATCATGTTATTCATATACCAGAAATGATTGAAGCTACTGACTGAATGAAAGGAGCTGGCATCTCACTCTCTTTGAATCTTCTTTATCATGCTAAGAGGAGCAGGAAAAAGCAAAAAATTTCAGAATTGCACCTTGCAATGCGGAGAAATTACTGTTTGTGCATTTACAATATTCAATGATTTTTGCCATTGAAAAACGTCCAGAAATGATTGAAGCTACTGACTGAATGAAAGGAGCTGGCATCTCACTCTCTTTGAATCTTCTTTATCATGCTAAGAGGAGCAGGAAAAAGCAAAAAATTTCAGAATTGCACCTTGCAAGGCGGAGAAATTACTGTTTGTGCATTTACAATATTCATTGATTTTTGACATTGAAAAACATCATGCTATTCATATACCAGAAATGTTTGAAGCTACTGACTGAATGAAAGGAGCTGGCATCTCACTCTCTTTGAATCTTCTTTATCATGCTAAGAGGAGCAGGAAAAAGCAAAAAATTTCAGAATTGCACCTTGCAATGCGGAGAAATTACTGTTTGTGCATTTACAATATTCATTGATTTTTGCCATTGAAAAACGTCCAGAAATGATTGAAGCTACTGACTGAATGAAAGGAGCTGGCATCTCACTCTCTTTGAATCTTGTTTATCATGCTAAGAGGAGCAGGAAAAAGCAAAAAATTTCAGAATTGCACCTTGCAATGCGGAGAAATTACTGTTTGTGCATTTACAATATTCATTGATTTTTGCCATTGAAAAACATCATGTTATTCATATACCAGAAATGATTGAAGCTACTGACTGAATGAAAGGAGCTGGCATCTCACTCTCTTTGAATCTTCTTTATCATGCTAAGAGGAGCAGGAAAAAGCAAAAAATTTCAGAATTGCACCTTGCAATGCGGAGAAATTACTGTTTGTGCATTTACAATATTCAATGATTTTTGCCATTGAAAAACGTCCAGAAATGATTGAAGCTACTGACTGAATGAAAGGAGCTGGCATCTCACTCTCTTTGAATCTTCTTTATCATGCTAAGAGGAGCAGGAAAAAGCAAAAAATTTCAGAATTGCACCTTGCAATGCGGAGAAATTACTGTTTGTGCATTTACAATATTCATTGATTTTTGCCATTGAAAAACATCATGTTATTCATATACCAGAAATGATTGAAGCTACTGACTGAATGAAAGGAGCTGGCATCTCACTCTCTTTGAATCTTCTTTATCATGCTAAGAGGAGCAGGAAAAAGCAAAAAATTTCAGAATTGCACCTTGCAATGCGGAGAAATTACTGTTTGTGCATTTACAATATTCAATGATTTTTGCCATTGAAAAACGTCCAGAAATGATTGAAGCTACTGACTGAATGAAAGGAGCTGGCATCTCACTCTCTTTGAATCTTCTTTATCATGCTAAGAGGAGCAGGAAAAAGCAAAAAATTTCAGAATTGCACCTTCCAATGCGGAGAAATTACTGTTTGTGCATTTACAATATTCATTGATTTTTGCCATTGAAAAACATCATGTTATTCATATACCAGAAATGATTGAAGCTACTCACTGAATGAAAGGAGCTGGCATCTCACTCTCTTTGAATCTTCTTTATCATGCTAAGAGGAGCAGGAAAAAGCAAAAAATTTCAGAATTGCACCTTGCAATGCGGAGAAATTACTGTTTGTGCATTTACAATATTCAATGATTTTTGCCATTGAAAAACGTCCAGAAATGATTGAAGCTACTGACTGAATGAAAGGAGCTGGCATCTCACTCTCTTTGAATCTTCTTTATCATGCTAAGAGGAGCAGGAAAAAGCAAAAAATTTCAGAATTGCACCTTCCAATGCGGAGAAATTACTGTTTGTGCATTTACAATATTCATTGATTTTTGCCATTGAAAAACATCATGTTATTCATATACCAGAAATGTTTGAAGCTACTGACTGAATGAAAGGAGCTGGCATCTCACTCTCTTTGAATCTTCTTTATCATGCTAAGAGGAGCAGGAAAAAGCAAAAAATTTCAGAATTGCACCTTGCAATCCGGAGAAATTACTGTTTGTGCATTTACAATATTCATTGATTTTTGCCATTGAAAAACGTCCAGAAATGATTGAAGCTACTGACTGAATGAAAGGAGCTGGCATCTCACTCTCTTTGAATCTTCTTTATCATGCTAAGAGGAGCAGGAAAAAGCAAAAAATTTCAGAATTGCACCTTGCAATGCGGAGAAATTACTGTTTGTGCATTTACAATATTCATTGATTTTTGCCATTGAAAAACGTCCAGAAATGTTTGAAGCTACTGACTGAATGAAAGGAGCTGGCATCTCACTCTCTTTGAATCTTCTTTATCATGCTAAGAGGAGCAGGAAAAAGCAAAAAATTTCAGAATTGCACCTTGCAATGAGGAGAAATTACTGTTTGTGCATTTACAATATTCATTGATTTTTGCCATTGAAAAACATCATGTTATTCATATACCAGAAATGTTTGAAGCTACTGACTGAATGAAAGGAGCTGGCATCTCACTCTCTTTGAATCTTCTTTATCATGCTAAGAGGAGCAGGAAAAAGCAAAAAATTTCAGAATTGCACCTTGCAATGCGGAGAAATTACTGTTTGTGCATTTACAATATTCAATGATTTTTGCCATTGAAAAACGTCCAGAAATGATTGAAGCTACTGACTGAATGAAAGGAGCTGGCATCTCACTCTCTTTGAATCTTCTTTATCATGCTAAGAGGAGCAGGAAAAAGCAAAAAATTTCAGAATTGCACCTTCCAATGCGGAGAAATTACTGTTTGTGCATTTACAATATTCATTGATTTTTGCCATTGAAAAACATCATGTTATTCATATACCAGAAATGTTTGAAGCTACTGACTGAATGAAAGGAGCTGGCATCTCACTCTCTTTGAATCTTCTTTATCATGCTAAGAGGAGCAGGAAAAAGCAAAAAATTTCAGAATTGCACCTTGCAATGCGGAGAAATTACTGTTTGTGCATTTACAATATTCATTGATTTTTGCCATTGAAAAACGTCCAGAAATGATTGAAGCTACTGACTGAATGAATGGAGCTGGCATCTCACTCTCTTTGAATCTTCTTTATCATGCTAAGAGGAGCAGGAAAAAGCAAAAAATTTCAGAATTGCACCTTGCAATGCGGAGAAATTACTGTTTGTGCATTTACAATATTCATTGATTTTTGCCATTGAAAAACATCATGTTATTCATATACCAGAAATGTTTGAAGCTACTGACTGAATGAAAGGAGCTGGCATCTCACTCTCTTTGAATCTTCTTTATCATGCTAAGAGGAGCAGGAAAAAGCAAAAAATTTCAGAATTGCACCTTGCAATGCGGAGAAATTACTGTTTGTGCATTTACAATATTCATTGATTTTTGCCATTGAAAAACGTCCAGAAATGATTGAAGCTACTGACTGAATGAAAGGAGCTGGCATCTCACTCTCTTTGAATCTTGTTTATCATGCTAAGAGGAGCAGGAAAAAGCAAAAAATTTCAGAATTGCACCTTGCAATGCGGAGAAATTACTGTTTGTGCATTTACAATATTCATTGATTTTTGCCATTGAAAAACATCATGTTATTCATATACCAGAAATGTTTGAAGCTACTGACTGAATGAAAGGAGCTGGCATCTCACTCTCTTTGAATCTTCTTTATCATGCTAAGAGGAGCAGGAAAAAGCAAAAAATTTCAGAATTGCACCTTGCAATGCGGAGAAATTACTGTTTGTGCATTTACAATATTCATTGATTTTTGCCATTGAAAAACATCCAGAAATGATTGAAGCTACTGACTGAATGAAAGGAGCTGGCATCTCACTCTCTTTGAATCTTGTTTATCATGCTAAGAGGAGCAGGAAAAAGCAAAAAATTTCAGAATTGCACCTTGCAATGCGGAGAAATTACTGTTTGTGCATTTACAATATTCATTGATTTTTGCCATTGAAAAACATCATGTTATTCATATACCAGAAATGATTGAAGCTACTGACTGAATGAAAGGAGCTGGCATCTCACTCTCTTTGAATCTTCTTTATCATGCTAAGAGGAGGAGGAAAAAGCAAAAAATTTCAGAATTGCACCTTGCAATGCGGAGAAATTACTGTTTGTGCATTTACAATATTCAATGATTTTTGCCATTGAAAAACGTCCAGAAATGATTGAAGCTACTGACTGAATGAAAGGAGCTGGCATCTCACTCTCTTTGAATCTTCTTTATCATGCTAAGAGGAGCAGGAAAAAGCAAAAAATTTCAGAATTGCACCTTGCAAGGCGGAGAAATTACTGTTTGTGCATTTACAATATTCATTGATTTTTGCCATTGAAAAACATCATGCTATTCATATACCAGAAATGTTTGAAGCTACTGACTGAATGAAAGGAGCTGGCATCTCACTCTCTTTGAATCTTCTTTATCATGCTAAGAGGAGCAGGAAAAAGCAAAAAATTTCAGAATTGCACCTTGCAATGCGGAGAAATTACTGTTTGTGCATTTACAATATTCATTGATTTTTGCCATTGAAAAACGTCCAGAAATGATTGAAGCTACTGACTGAATGAAAGGAGCTGGCATCTCACTCTCTTTGAATCTTGTTTATCATGCTAAGAGGAGCAGGAAAAAGCAAAAAATTTCAGAATTGCACCTTGCAATGCGGAGAAATTACTGTTTGTGCATTTACAATATTCATTGATTTTTGCCATTGAAAAACATCATGTTATTCATATACCAGAAATGTTTGAAGCTACTGACTGAATGAAAGGAGCTGGCATCTCACTCTCTTTGAATCTTCTTTATCATGCTAAGAGGAGCAGGAAAAAGCAAAAAATTTCAGAATTGCACCTTGCAATGCGGAGAAATTACTGTTTGTGCATTTACAATATTCATTGATTTTTGCCATTGAAAAACATCCAGAAATGATTGAAGCTACTGACTGAATGAAAGGAGCTGGCATCTCACTCTCTTTGAATCTTGTTTATCATGCTAAGAGGAGCAGGAAAAAGCAAAAAATTTCAGAATTGCACCTTGCAATGCGGAGAAATTACTGTTTGTGCATTTACAATATTCATTGATTTTTGCCATTGAAAAACATCATGTTATTCATATACCAGAAATGATTGAAGCTACTGACTGAATGAAAGGAGCTGGCATCTCACTCTCTTTGAATCTTCTTTATCATGCTAAGAGGAGCAGGAAAAAGCAAAAAATTTCAGAATTGCACCTTGCAATGCGGAGAAATTACTGTTTGTGCATTTACAATATTAATTGATTTTTGCCATTGAAAAACATCATGTTATTCATATACCAGAAATGTTTGAAGCTACTGACTGAATGAAAGGAGCTGGCATCTCACTCTCTTTGAATCTTCTTTATCATGCTAAGAGGAGCAGGAAAAAGCAAAAAATTTCAGAATTGCACCTTGCAATGCGGAGAAATTACTGTTTGTGCATTTACAATATTCATTGATTTTTGCCATTGAAAAACGTCCAGAAATGATTGAAGCTACTGACTGAATGGAAGGAGCTGGCATCTCACTCTCTTTGAATCTTCTTTATCATGCTAAGAGGAGCAGGAAAAAGCAAAAAATTTCAGAATTGCACCTTGCAATGCGGAGAAATTACTGTTTGTGCATTTACAATATTCATTGATTTTTGCCATTGAAAAACGTCCAGAAATGATTGAAGCTACTGACTGAATGAAAGGAGCTGGCATCTCACTCTCTTTGAATCTTCTTTATCATGCTAAGAGGAGCAGGAAAAAGCAAAAAATTTCAGAATTGCACCTTGCAATGCGGAGAAATTACTGTTTGTGCATTTACAATATTCATTGATTTTTGCCATTGAAAAACATCATGTTATTCATATACCAGAAATGTTTGAAGCTACTGACTGAATGAAAGGAGCTGGCATCTCACTCTCTTTGAATCTTCTTTATCATGCTAAGAGGAGCAGGAAAAAGCAAAAAATTTCAGAATTGCACCTTGCAATGCGGAGAAATTACTGTCTGTGCATTTACAATATTCATTGATTTTTGCCACTGAAAAACGTCCAGAAATGATTGAAGCTACTGACTGAATGAAAGGAGCTGGCATCTCACTCTCTTTGATTCTTCTTTATCATGCTAAGAGGAGCAGGAAAAAGCAAAAAATTTCAGAATTGCACCTTGCAATGTGGAGAAATTACTGTTTGTGCATTTACAATATTCATTGATTTTTGCCATTGAAAAACGTCCAGAAATGATTGAAGCTACTGACTGAATGAAAGGAGCTGGCATCTCACTCTCTTTGAATCTTCTTTATCATGCTAAGAAGAGCAGGAAAAAGCAAAAAATTTCAGAATTGCACCTTGCAATGCGGAGAAATTACTGTTTGTGCATTTACAATATTCATTGATTTTTGCCATTGAAAAACATCATGTTATTCATATACCAGAAATGTTTGAAGCTACTGACTGAAGGAAAGGAGCTGGCATCTCACTCTCTTTGAATCTTCTTTATCATGCTTAGAGGAGCAGGAAAAAGCAAAAAATTTCAGAATTGCACCTTGCAATGCGGAGAAATTACTGTTTGTGCATTTACAATATTCATTGATTTTTGCCATTGAAAAACGTCCAGAAATGATTGAAGCTACTGACTGAATGAAAGGAGCTGGCATCTCACTCTCTTTGAATCTTGTTTATCATGCTAAGAGGAGCAGGAAAAAGCAAAAAATTTCAGAATTGCACCTTGCAATGCGGAGAAATTACTGTTTGTGCATTTACAATATTCATTGATTTTTGCCATTGAAAAACGTCCAGAAATCATTGAAGCTACTGACTGAATGAAAGGAGCTGGCATCTCATTCTCTTTGAATCTTCTTTATCATGCTAAGAGGAGCAGGAAAAGCAAAAAATTTCAGAATTGCACCTTGCAATGCGGAGAAATTACTGTTTGTGCATTTACAATATTCATTGATTTTTGCCATTGAAAAACATCATGTTATTCATATACCAGAAATGATTGAAGCTACTGACTGAATGAAAGGAGCTGGCATCTCACTCTCTTTGAATGTTCTTTATCATGCTAAGATGAGCAGGAAAAAGCAAAAAATTTCAGAATTGCACCTTGCAATGCGGAGAAATTACTGTTTGTGCATTTACAATATTCAATGATTTTTGCCATTGAAAAACGTCCAGAAATGATTGAAGCTACTGACTGAATGAAAGGAGCTGGCATCTCACTCTCTTTGAATCTTCTTTATCATGCTAAGAGGAGCAGGAAAAAGCAAAAAATTTCAGAATTGCACCTTTCAATGCGGAGAAATTACTGTTTGTGCATCTACTATATTCATTGATTTTTGCCATTGAAAAACATCATGTTATTCATATACCAGAAATGTTTGAAGCTACTGACTGAATGAAAGGAGCTGGCATCTCACTCTCTTTGAATCTTTTTTATCATGCTAAGAGGAGCTGGAAAAAGCAAAAAATTTCAGAATTGCACCTTGCAATGCGGAGAAATTACTGTTTGTGCATTTACAATATTCATTGATTTTTGCCATTGAAAAACGTCTAGAAATGATTGAAGCTACTGACTGAATGAAAGGAGCTGGCATCTCACTCTCTTTGAATATTGTTTATCATGCTAAGAGGAGCAGGAAAAAGCAAAAAATTTCAGAATTGCACCTTGCAATGCGGAGAAATTACTGTTTGTGCATTTACAATATTCATTGATTTTTGCCATTGAAAAACGTCCAGAAATGATTGAAGCTACTGACTGAATAAAAGGAGCTGGCATCTCACTCTCTTTGAATCTTCTTTATCATGCTAAGAGGAGCAGGAAAAAGCAAAAAATTTCAGAATTGCACCTTGCAATGCGGAGAAATTACTGTTTGTGCATTTACAATATTCATTGATTTTGCCATTGAAAAACATCATGTTATTCATATACCAGAAATGATTGAAGCTACTGACTGAATGAAAGGAGCTGGCATCTCATTCTCTTTGAATCTTCTTTATCATGCTAAGAGGAGCAGGAAAAAGCAAAAAATTTCAGAATTGCACCTTGCAATGCGGAGAAATTACTGTTTGTGCATTTACAATATTCAATGATTTTTGCCATTGAAAAACGTCCAGAAATGATTGAAGCTACTGACTGAATGAAAGGAGCTGGCATCTCACTCTCTTTGAATCTTGTTTATCATGCTAAGAGGAGCAGGAAAAAGCAAAAAATTTCAGAATTGCACCTTGCAATGCGGAGAAATTACTGTTTGTGCATTTACAATATTCATTGATTTTTGCCATTGAAAAACGTCCAGAAATGATTGAAGCTACTGACTGAATGAAAGGAGCTGGCATCTCACTCTCTTTGAATCTTCTTTATCATGCTAAGAGGAGCAGGAAAAAGCAAAAAATTTCAGAATTGCACCTTGCAATGCGGAGAAATTACTGTTTGTGCATTTACAATATTCATTGATTTTTGCCATTGAAAAACGTCCAGAAATGATTGAAGCTACTGACTGAATGAAAGGAGCTGGCATCTCACTCTCTTTGAATCTTGTTTATCATGCTAAGAGGAGCAGGAAAAAGCAAAAAATTTCAGAATTGCACCTTGCAATGCGGAGAAATTACTGTTTGTGCATTTACAATATTCATTGATTTTTGCCATTGAAAAACGTCCAGAAATGATTGAAGCTACTGACTGAATGAAAGGAGCTGGCATCTCACTCTCTTTGAATCTTCTTTATCATGCTAAGAGGAGCAGGAAAAAGCAAAAAATTTCAGAATTGCACCTTGCAATGCGGAGAAATTACTGTTTGTGCATTTACAATATTCATTGATTTTGCCATTGAAAAACATCATGTTATTCATATACCAGAAATGATTGAAGCTACTGACTGAATGAAAGGAGCTGGCATCTCATTCTCTTTGAATCTTCTTTATCATGCTAAGAGGAGCAGGAAAAAGCAAAAAATTTCAGAATTGCACCTTGCAATGCGGAGAAATTACTGTTTGTGCATTTACAATATTCAATGATTTTTGCCATTGAAAAACGTCCAGAAATGATTGAAGCTACTGACTGAATGAAAGGAGCTGGCATCTCACTCTCTTTGAATCTTGTTTATCATGCTAAGAGGAGCAGGAAAAAGCAAAAAATTTCAGAATTGCACCTTGCAATGCGGAGAAATTACTGTTTGTGCATTTACAATATTCATTGATTTTTGCCATTGAAAAACGTCCAGAAATGATTGAAGCTACTGACTGAATGAAAGGAGCTGGCATCTCACTCTCTTTGAATCTTCTTTATCATGCTAAGAGGAGCAGGAAAAAGCAAAAAATTTCAGAATTGCACCTTGCAATGCGGAGAAATTACTGTTTGTGCATTTACAATATTCATTGATTTTTGCCATTGAAAAACGTCCAGAAATGATTGAAGCTACTGACTGAATGAAAGGAGCTGGCATCTCACTCTCTTTGAATCTTCTTTATCATGCTAAGAGGAGCAGGAAACAGCAAAAAATTTCAGAATTGCACCTTGCAATGCGGAGAAATTACTGTTTGTGCATTTACAATATTCATTGATTTTTGCCATTGAAAAACGTCCAGAAATGATTGAAGCTACTGACTGAATGAAAGGAGCTGGCATCTCACTCTCTTTGAATCTTCTTTATCATGCTAAGAGGAGCAGGAAAAAGCAAAAAATTTCAGAATTGCACCTTGTAATGCGGAGAAACTACTGTTTGTGCATTTACAATATTCATTGATTTTTGCCATTGAAAAACGTCCAGAAATGATTGAAGCTACTGACTGAATGAAAGGAGCTGGCATCTCACTCTCTTTGAATCTTGTTTATCATGCTAAGAGGAGCAGGAAAAAGCAAAAAATTTCAGAATTGCACCTTGCAATGCGGAGAAATTACTGTTTGTGCATTTACAATATTCATTGATTTTTGCCATTGAAAAACGTCCAGAAATGATTGAAGCTACTGACTGAACGAAAGGAGCTGGCATCTCACTCTCTTTGAATCTTCTTTATCATGCTAAGAGGAGCAGGAAAAAGCAAAAAATTTCAGAATTGCACCTTGCAATGCGGAGAAATTACTGTTTGTGCATTTACAATATTCATTGATTTTTGCCATTGAAAAACGTCCAGAAATGATTGAAGCTACTGACTGAATGAAAGGAGCTGGCATCTCACTCTCTTTGAATCTTCTTTATCATGCTAAGAGGAGCAGGAAAAAGCAAAAAATTTCAGAATTGCACCTTGCAATGCGGAGAAATTACTGTTTGTGCATTTACAATATTCATTGATTTTTGCCATTGAAAAACGTCCAGAAATGATTGAAGCTACTGACTGAATGAAAGGAGCTGGCATCTCACTCTCTTTGAATCTTCTTTATCATGCTAAGAGGAGCAGGAAACAGCAAAAAATTTCAGAATTGCACCTTGCAATACGGAGAAATTACTGTTTGTGCATTTACAATATTCATTGATTTTTGCCATTGAAAAACGTCCAGAAATGATTGAAGCTACTGACTGAATGAAAGGAGCTGGCATCTCACTCTCTTTGAATCTTCTTTATCATGCTAAGAGGAGCAGGAAAAAGCAAAAAATTTCAGAATTGCACCTTGTAATGCGGAGAAACTACTGTTTGTGCATTTACAATATTCATTGATTTTTGCCATTGAAAAACGTCCAGAAATGATTGAAGCTACTGACTGAATGAAAGGAGCTGGCATCTCACTCTCTTTGAATCTTCTTTATCATGCTAAGATGAGCAGGAAAAAGCAAAAAATTTCAGAATTGCACCTTGCAATGCGGAGAAATTACTGTTTGTGCATTTACAATATTCAATGATTTTTGCCATTGAAAAACGTCCAGAAATGATTGAAGCTACTGACTGAATGAAAGGAGCTGGCATCTCACTCTCTTTGAATCTTCTTTATCATGCTAAGAGGAGCAGGAAAAAGCAAAAAATTTCAGAATTGCACCTTTCAATGCGGAGAAATTACTGTTTGTGCATCTACTATATTCATTGATTTTTGCCATTGAAAAACATCATGTTATTCATATACCAGAAATGTTTGAAGCTACTGACTGAATGAAAGGAGCTGGCATCTCACTCTCTTTGAATCTTTTTTATCATGCTAAGAGGAGCTGGAAAAAGCAAAAAATTTCAGAATTGCACCTTGCAATGCGGAGAAATTACTGTTTGTGCATTTACAATATTCATTGATTTTTGCCATTGAAAAACGTCTAGAAATGATTGAAGCTACTGACTGAATGAAAGGAGCTGGCATCTCACTCTCTTTGAATCTTGTTTATCATGCTAAGAGGAGCAGGAAAAAGCAAAAAATTTCAGAATTGCACCTTGCAATGCGGAGAAATTACTGTTTGTGCATTTACAATATTCATTGATTTTTGCCATTGAAAAACGTCCAGAAATGATTGAAGCTACTGACTGAATGAAAGGAGCTGGCATCTCACTCTCTTTGAATCTTCTTTATCATGCTAAGAGGAGCAGGAAAAAGCAAAAAATTTCAGAATTGCACCTTGCAATGCGGAGAAATTACTGTTTGTGCATTTACAATATTCATTGATTTTGCCATTGAAAAACATCATGTTATTCATATACCAGAAATGATTGAAGCTACTGACTGAATGAAAGGAGCTGGCATCTCATTCTCTTTGAATCTTCTTTATCATGCTAAAAGGAGCAGGAAAAAGCAAAAAATTTCAGAATTGCACCTTGCAATGCGGAGAAATTACTGTTTGTGCATTTACAATATTCAATGATTTTTGCCATTGAAAAACGTCCAGAAATGATTGAAGCTACTGACTGAATGAAAGGAGCTGGCATCTCACTCTCTTTGAATCTTGTTTATCATGCTAAGAGGAGCAGGAAAAAGCAAAAAATTTCAGAATTGCACCTTGCAATGCGGAGAAATTACTGTTTGTGCATTTACAATATTCATTGATTTTTGCCATTGAAAAACGTCCAGAAATGATTGAAGCTACTGACTGAATGAAAGGAGCTGGCATCTCACTCTCTTTGAATCTTCTTTATCATGCTAAGAGGAGCAGGAAAAAGCAAAAAATTTCAGAATTGCACCTTGCAATGCGGAGAAATTACTGTTTGTGCATTTACAATATTCATTGATTTTTGCCATTGAAAAACGTCCAGAAATGATTGAAGCTACTGACTGAATGAAAGGAGCTGGCATCTCACTCTCTTTGAATCTTGTTTATCATGCTAAGAGGAGCAGGAAAAAGCAAAAAATTTCAGAATTGCACCTTGCAATGCGGAGAAATTACTGTTTGTGCATTTACAATATTCATTGATTTTTGCCATTGAAAAACGTCCAGAAATGATTGAAGCTACTGACTGAATGAAAGGAGCTGGCATCTCACTCTCTTTGAATCTTCTTTATCATGCTAAGAGGAGCAGGAAAAAGCAAAAAATTTCAGAATTGCACCTTGCAATGCGGAGAAATTACTGTTTGTGCATTTACAATATTCATTGATTTTGCCATTGAAAAACATCATGTTATTCATATACCAGAAATGATTGAAGCTACTGACTGAATGAAAGGAGCTGGCATCTCATTCTCTTTGAATCTTCTTTATCATGCTAAGAGGAGCAGGAAAAAGCAAAAAATTTCAGAATTGCACCTTGCAATGCGGAGAAATTACTGTTTGTGCATTTACAATATTCAATGATTTTTGCCATTGAAAAACGTCCAGAAATGATTGAAGCTACTGACTGAATGAAAGGAGCTGGCATCTCACTCTCTTTGAATCTTGTTTATCATGCTAAGAGGAGCAGGAAAAAGCAAAAAATTTCAGAATTGCACCTTGCAATGCGGAGAAATTACTGTTTGTGCATTTACAATATTCATTGATTTTTGCCATTGAAAAACGTCCAGAAATGATTGAAGCTACTGACTGAATGAAAGGAGCTGGCATCTCACTCTCTTTGAATCTTCTTTATCATGCTAAGAGGAGCAGGAAAAAGCAAAAAATTTCAGAATTGCACCTTGCAATGCGGAGAAATTACTGTTTGTGCATTTACAATATTCATTGATTTTTGCCATTGAAAAACGTCCAGAAATGATTGAAGCTACTGACTGAATGAAAGGAGCTGGCATCTCAATCTCTTTGAATCTTCTTTATCATGCTAAGAGGAGCAGGAAACAGCAAAAAATTTCAGAATTGCACCTTGCAATGCGGAGAAATTACTGTTTGTGCATTTACAATATTCATTGATTTTTGCCATTGAAAAACGTCCAGAAATGATTGAAGCTACTGACTGAATGAAAGGAGCTGGCATCTCACTCTCTTTGAATCTTCTTTATCATGCTAAGAGGAGCAGGAAAAAGCAAAAAATTTCAGAATTGCACCTTGTAATGCGGAGAAACTACTGTTTGTGCATTTACAATATTCATTGATTTTTGCCATTGAAAAACGTCCAGAAATGATTGAAGCTACTGACTGAATGAAAGGAGCTGGCATCTCACTCTCTTTGAATCTTCTTTATCATGCTAAGAGGAGCAGGAAAAAGCAAAAAATTTCAGAATTGCACCTTGCAATGCGGAGAAATTACTGTTTGTGCATTTACAATATTCATTGATTTTTGCCATTGAAAAACGTCCAGAAATGATTGAAGCTACTGACTGAATGAAAGGAGCTGGCATCTCACTCTCTTTGAATCTTCTTTATCATGCTAAGAGGAGCAGGAAAAAGCAAAAAATTTCAGAATTGCACCTTGCAATGCGGAGAAATTACTGTTTGTGCATTTACAATATTCATTGATTTTTGCCATTGAAAAACGTCCAGAAATGATTGAAGCTACTGACTGAATGAAAGGAGCTGGCATCTCACTCTCTTTGAATCTTCTTTATCATGCTAAGAGGAGCAGGAAACAGCAAAAAATTTCAGAATTGCACCTTGCAATGCGGAGAAATTACTGTTTGTGCATTTACAATATTCATTGATTTTTGCCATTGAAAAACGTCCAGAAATGATTGAAGCTACTGACTGAATGAAAGGAGCTGGCATCTCACTCTCTTTGAATCTTCTTTATCATGCTAAGAGGAGCAGGAAAAAGCAAAAAATTTCAGAATTGCACCTTGTAATGCGGAGAAACTACTGTTTGTGCATTTACAATATTCATTGATTTTTGCCATTGAAAAACGTCCAGAAATGATTGAAGCTACTGACTGAATGAAAGGAGCTGGCATCTCACTCTCTTTGAATCTTGTTTATCATGCTAAGAGGAGCAGGAAAAAGCAAAAAATTTCAGAATTGCACCTTGCAATGCGGAGAAATTACTGTTTGTGCATTTACAATATTCATTGATTTTTGCCATTGAAAAACGTCCAGAAATGATTGAAGCTACTGACTGAATGAAAGGAGCTGGCATCTCACTCTCTTTGAATCTTCTTTATCATGCTAAGAGGAGCAGGAAAAAGCAAAAAATTTCAGAATTGCACCTTGCAATGCGGAGAAATTACTGTTTGTGCATTTACAATATTCATTGATTTTTGCCATTGAAAAACATCATGTTATTCATATACCAGAAATGATTGAAGCTACTGACTGAATGAAAGGAGCTGGCATCTCATTCTCTTTGAATCTTCTTTATCATGCTAAGAGGAGCAGGAAAAAGCAAAAAATTTCAGAATTGCACCTTGCAATGCGGAGAAATTACTGTTTGTGCATTCACAATATTCAATGATTTTTGCCATTGAAAAACGTCCAGAAATGATTGAAGCTACTGACTGAATGAAAGGAGCTGGCATCTCACTCTCTTTGAATCTTGTTTATCATGCTAAGAGGAGCAGGAAAAAGCAAAAAATTTCAGAATTGCACCTTGCAATGCGGAGAAATTACTGTTTGTGCATTTACAATATTCATTGATTTTTGCCATTGAAAAACGTCCAGAAATGATTGAAGCTACTGACTGAATGAAAGGAGCTGGCATCTCACTCTCTTTGAATCTTCTTTATCATGCTAAGAGGAGCAGGAAAAAGCAAAAAATTTCAGAATTGCACCTTGCAATGCGGAGAAATTACTGTTTGTGCATTTACAATATTCATTGATTTTTGCCATTGAAAAACGTCCAGAAATGATTGAAGCTACTGACTGAATGAAAGGAGCTGGCATCTCACTCTCTTTGAATCTTCTTTATCATGCTAAGAGGAGCAGGAAAAAGCAAAAAATTTCAGAATTGCACCTTGCAATGCGGAGAAATTACTGTTTGTGCATTTACAATATTCATTGATTTTTGCCATTGAAAAACGTCCAGAAATGATTGAAGCTACTGACTGAATGAAAGGAGCTGGCATCTCACTCTCTTTGAATCTTCTTTATCATGCTAAGAGGAGCCGGAAAAAGCAAAAAATTTCAGAATTGCACCTTGTAATGCGGAGAAACTACTGTTTGTGCATTTACAATATTCATTGATTTTTGCCATTGAAAAACGTCCAGAAATGATTGAAGCTACTGACTGAATGAAAGGAGCTGGCATCTCACTCTCTTTGAATCTTGTTTATCATGCTAAGAGGAGCAGGAAAAAGCAAAAAATTTCAGAATTGCACCTTGCAATGCGGAGAAATTACTGTTTGTGCATTTACAATATTCATTGATTTTTGCCATTGAAAAACGTCCAGAAATGATTGAAGCTACTGACTGAATGAAAGGAGCTGGCATCTCACTCTCTTTGAATCTTCTTTATCATGCTAAGAGGAGCAGGAAAAAGCAAAAAATTTCAGAATTGCACCTTGCAATGCGGAGAAATTACTGTTTGTGCATTTACAATATTCATTGATTTTTGCCATTGAAAAACGTCCAGAAATGATTGAAGCTACTGACTGAATGAAAGGAGCTGGCATCTCACTCTCTTTGAATATTGTTTATCATGCTAAGAGGAGCAGGAAAAAGCAAAAATTTCAGAATTGCACCTTGCAATGCGGAGAAATTACTGTTTGTGCATTTACAATATTCAATGATTTTTGCCATTGAAAAACGTCCAGAAATGATTGAAGCTACTGACTGAATGAAAGGAGCTGGCATCTCACTCTCTTTGAATCTTCTTTACCATGCTAAGAGGAGCAGGAAAAAGCAAAAAATTTCAGAATTGCACCTTGCAATGCGGAGAAATTACTGTTTGTGCATTTACAATATTCATTGATTTTTGCCATTGAAAAACATCATGTTATTCATATACCAGAAATGATTGAAGCTACTGACTGAATGAAAGGAGCTGGCATCTCACTCTCTTTGAATCTTCTTTATCATGCTAAGAGGAGCAGGAAAAAGCAAAAAATTTCAGAATTGCACCTTGCAATGCGGAGAAATTACTGTTTGTGCATTTACAATATTCATTGATTTTTGCCATTGAAAAACATCGTTATTCATATACCAGAAATGTTTGAAGCTACTGACTGAATGAAAGGAGCTGGCATCTCACTCTCTTTGAATCTTCTTTATCATGCTAAGAGGAGCAGGAAAAAGCAAAAAATTTCAGAATTGCACCTTCCAATGCGGAGAAATTACTGTTTGTGCATTTACAATATTCATTGATTTTTGCCATTGAAAAACGTCCAGAAATGATTGAAGCTACTGACTGAATGAAAGGAGCTGGCATCTCACTCTCTTTGAATCTTCTTTATCATGCTAAGAGGAGCAGGAAAAAGCAAAAAATTTCAGAATTGCACCTTGCAATGCAGAGAAATTACTGTTTGTGCATTTACAATATTCATTGATTTTTGCCATTGAAAAACGTCCAGAAATGATTGAAGCTACTGACTGAATGAAAGGAGCTGGCATCTCACTCTCTTTGAATCTTCTTTATCATGCTAAGAGGAGCAGGAAAAAGCAAAAAATTTCAGAATTGCACCTTGCAATGCGGAGAAATTACTCTTTGTGCATTTACAATATTCATTGATTTTTGCCATTGAAAAATGTCCAGAAATGATTGAAGCTACTGACTGAATGAAAGGAGCTGGCATCTCACTCTCTTTGAATCTTCTTTATCATGCTAAGAGGAGCAGGAAAAAGCAAAAAATTTCAGAATTGCACCTTGCAATGCGGAGAAATTACTGTTTGTGCATTTACAATATTCATTGATTTTTGCCATTGAAAAACATCATGTTATTCATATACCAGAAATGTTTGAAGCTACTGACTGAATGAAAGGAGCTGGCATCTCACTCTCTTTGAATCTTCTTTATCATGCTAAGAGGAGCAGGAAAAAGCAAAAAATTTCAGAATTGCACCTTGCAATGCGGAGAAATTACTGTTTGTGCATTTACAATATTCATTGATTTTTGCCATTGAAAAACATCATGTTATTCATATACCAGAAATGATTGAAGCTACTGACTGAATGAAAGGAGCTGGCATCTCACTCTCTTTGAATCTTCTTTATCATGCTAAGAGGAGCAGGAAAAAGCAAAAAATTTCAGAATTGCACCTTGCAATGCGGAGAAATTACTGTTTGTGCATTTACAATATTCAATGATTTTTGCCATTGAAAAACGTCCAGAAATGATTGAAGCTACTGACTGAATGAAAGGAGCTGGCATCTCACTCTCTTTGAATCTTCTTTATCATGCTAAGAGGAGCAGGAAAAAGCAAAAAATTTCAGAATTGCACCTTTCAATGCGGAGAAATTACTGTTTGTGCATTTACAATATTCATTGATTTTTGCCATTGAAAAACATCATGTTATTCATATTCCAGAAATGATTGAAGCTACTGACTGAATGAAAGGAGTTGGCATCTCACTCTCTTTGAATCTTCTTTATCATGCTAAGAGGAGCAGGAAAAAGCAAAAAATTTCAGAATTGCACCTTGCAATGCGGAGAAATTACTGTTTGTGCATTTACAATATTCAATGATTTTTGCCATTGAAAAACGTCCAGAAATGATTGAAGCTACTGACTGAATGAAAGGAGCTGGCATCTCACTCTCTTTGAATCTTCTTTATCATGCTAAGAGGAGCAGGAAAAAGCAAAAAATTTCAGAATTGCACCTTGCAATGCGGAGAAATTACTGTTTGTGCATTTACAATATTCATTGATTTTTGCCATTGAAAAACATCATGTTATTCATATACCAGAAATGTTTGAAGCTACTGACTGAATGAAAGGAGCTGGCATCTCACTCTCTTTGAATCTTGTTTATCATGCTAAGAGGAGCAGGAAAAAGCAAAAATTTCAGAATTGCACCTTGCAATGCGGAGAAATTACTGTTTGTGCATTTACAATATTCAATGATTTTTGCCATTGAAAAACGTCCAGAAATGATTGAAGCTACTGACTGAATGAAAGGAGCTGGCATCTCACTCTCTTTGAATCTTCTTTACCATGCTAAGAGGAGCAGGAAAAAGCAAAAAATTTCAGAATTGCACCTTGCAATGCAGAGAAATTAGTTTGTGCATTTACAATATTCATTGATTTTTGCCATTGAAAAACATCATGTTATTCATATACCAGAAATGTTTGAAGCTACTGACTGAATGAAAGGAGCTGGCATCTCACTCTCTTTGAATCTTGTTTATCATGCTAAGAGGAGCAGGAAAAAGCAAAAAATTTCAGAATTGCACCTTGCAATGCGGAGAAATTACTGTTTGTGCATTTACAATATTCATTGATTTTTGCCATTGAAAAACGTCCAGAAATGATTGAAGCTACTGACTGAATGAAAGGAGCTGGCATCTCACTCTCTTTGAATCTTCTTTATCATGCTAAGAGGAGCAGGAAAAAGCAAAAAATTTCAGAATTGCACCTTGCAATGCGGAGAAATTACTGTTTGTGCATTTACAATATTCATTGATTTTTGCCATTGAAAAACATCATGTTATTCATATACCAGAAATGTTTGAAGCTACTGACTGAATGAAAGGAGCTGGCATCTCACTCTCTTTGAATCTTCTTTATCATGCTAAGAGGAGCAGGAAAAAGCAAAAAATTTCAGAATTGCACCTTGCAATGCGGAGAAATTACTGTTTGTGCATTTACAATATTCATTGATTTTTGCCATTGAAAAACATCATGTTATTCATATACCAGAAATGATTGAAGCTACTGACTGAATGAAAGGAGCTGGCATCTCACTCTCTTTGAATCTTCTTTATCATGCTAAGAGGAGCAGGAAAAAGCAAAAAATTTCAGAATTGCACCTTGCAATGCGGAGAAATTACTGTTTGTGCATTTACAATATTCAATGATTTTTGCCATTGAAAAACGTCCAGAAATGATTGAAGCTACTGACTGAATGAAAGGAGCTGGCATCTCACTCTCTTTGAATCTTCTTTATCATGCTAAGAGGAGCAGGAAAAAGCAAAAAATTTCAGAATTACACCTTGCAATGCGGAGAAATTACTGTTTGTGCATTTACAATATTCATTGATTTTTGCCATTGAAAAACATCATGTTATTCATATTCCAGAAATGATTGAAGCTACTGACTGAATGAAAGGAGCTGGCATCTCACTCTATTTGAATCTTCTTTATCATGCTAAGAGGAGCAGGAAAAAGCAAAAAATTTCAGAATTGCACCTTGCAATGCGGAGAAATTACTGTTTGTGCATTTACAATATTCATTGATTTTTGCCATTGAAAAACGTCCAGAAATGATTGAAGCTACTGACTGAATGAAAGGAGCTGGCATCTCACTCTCTTTGAATCTTCTTTATCATGCTAAGAGGAGCAGGAAAAAGCAAAAAATTTCAAATTGCACCTTGCAATGCGGAGAAATTACTGTTTGTGCATTTACAATATTCATTGATTTTTGCCATTGAAAAACATCATGTTATTCTTATACCAGAAATGTTTGAAGCTACTGACTGAATGAAAGGAGCTGGCATCTCACTCTCTTTGAATCTTGTTTATCATGCTAAGAGGAGCAGGAAAAAGCAAAAATTTCAGAATTGCACCTTGCAATGCGGAGAAATTACTGTTTGTGCATTTACAATATTCAATGATTTTTGCCATTGAAAAACGTCCAGAAATGATTGAAGCTACTGACTGAATGAAAGGAGCTGGCATCTCACTCTCTTTGAATCTTCTTTACCATGCTAAGAGGAGCAGGAAAAAGCAAAAAATTTCAGAATTGCACCTTGCAATGCGGAGAAATTACTGTTTGTGCATTTACAATATTCATTGATTTTTGCCATTGAAAAACATCATGTTATTCATATACCAGAAATGATTGAAGCTACTGACTGAATGAAAGGAGCTGGCATCTCACTCTCTTTGAATCTTCTTTATCATGCTAAGAGGAGCAGGAAAAAGCAAAAAATTTCAGAATTGCACCTTGCAATGCGGAGAAATTACTGTTTGTGCATTTACAATATTCATTGATTTTTGCCATTGAAAAACATCGTTATTCATATACCAGAAATGTTTGAAGCTACTGACTGAATGAAAGGAGCTGGCATCTCACTCTCTTTGAATCTTCTTTATCATGCTAAGAGGAGCAGGAAAAAGCAAAAAATTTCAGAATTGCACCTTGCAATGCGGAGAAATTACTGTTTGTGCATTTACAATATTCATTGATTTTTGCCATTGAAAAACGTCCAGAAATGATTGAAGCTACTGACTGAATGAAAGGAGCTGGCATCTCACTCTCTTTGAATCTTCTTTATCATGCTAAGAGGAGCAGGAAAAAGCAAAAAATTTCAGAATTGCACCTTGCAATGCGGAGAAATTACTGTTTGTGCATTTACAATATTCATTGATTTTTGCCATTGAAAAACGTCCAGAAATGATTGAAGCTACTGACTGAATGAAAGGAGCTGGCATCTCACTCTCTTTGAATCTTCTTTATCATGCTAAGAGGAGCAGGAAAAAGCAAAAAATTTCAGAATTGCACCTTGCAATGCGGAGAAATTACTGTTTGTGCATTTACAATATTCATTGATTTTTGCCATTGAAAAACGTCCAGAAATGATTGAAGCTACTGACTGAATGAAAGGAGCTGGCATCTCACTCTCTTTGAATCTTCTTTATCATGCTAAGAGGAGCAGGAAAAAGCAAAAAATTTCAGAATTGCACCTTGCAATGCGGAGAAATTACTGTTTGTGCATTTACAATATTCATTGATTTTTGCCATTGAAAAACATCATGTTATTCATATACCAGAAATGTTTGAAGCTACTGACTGAATGAAAGGAGCTGGCATCTCACTCTCTTTGAATCTTGTTTATCATGCTAAGAGGAGCAGGAAAAAGCAAAAATTTCAGAATTGCACCTTGCAATGCGGAGAAATTACTGTTTGTGCATTTACAATATTCAATGATTTTTGCCATTGAAAAACGTCCAGAAATGATTGAAGCTACTGACTGAATGAAAGGAGCTGGCATCTCACTCTCTTTGAATCTTCTTTATCATGCTAAGAGGAGCAGGAAAAAGCAAAAAATTTCAGAATTGCACCTTGCAATGCGGAGAAATTACTGTTTGTGCATTTACAATATTCATTGATTTTTGCCATTGAAAAACATCATGTTATTCATATACCAGAAATGTTTGAAGCTACTGACTGAATGAAATTAGCTGGCATCTCACTCTCTTTGAATTTTGTTTATCATGCTAAGAGGAGCAGGAAAAAGCAAAAATTTCAGAATTGCACCTTGCAATGCGGAGAAATTACTGTTTGTGCATTTACAATATTCAATGATTTTTGCCATTGAAAAACGTCCAGAAATGATTGAAGCTACTGACTGAATGAAAGGAGCTGGCATCTCACTCTCTTTGAATCTTCTTTACCATGCTAAGAGGAGCAGGAAAAAGCAAAAAATTTCAGAATTGCACCTTGCAATGCGGAGAAATTACTGTTTGTGCATTTACAATATTCATTGATTTTTGCCATTGAAAAACATCATGTTATTCATATACCAGAAATGATTGAAGCTACTGACTGAATGAAAGGAGCTGGCATCTCACTCTCTTTGAATCTTCTTTATCATGCTAAGAGGAGCAGGAAAAAGCAAAAAATTTCAGAATTGCACCTTGCAATGCGGAGAAATTACTGTTTGTGCATTTAACAATATTCATTGATTTTTGCCATTGAAAAACATCATGTTATTCATATACCAGAAATGTTTGAAGCTACTGACTGAATGAAAGGAGCTGGCATCTCACTCTCTTTGAATCTTCTTTATCATGCTAAGAGGAGCAGGAAAAAGCAAAAAATTTCAGAATTGCACCTTGCAATGCGGAGAAATTACTGTTTGTGCATTTACAATATTCATTGATTTTTGCCATTGAAAAACGTCCAGAAATGATTGAAGCTACTGACTGAATGAAAGGAGCTGGCATCTCACTCTCTTTGAATCTTCTTTATCATGCTAAGAGGAGCAGGAAAAAGCAAAAAATTTCAGAATTGCACCTTGCAATGCGGAGAAATTACTGTTTGTGCATTTACAATATTCATTGATTTTTGCCATTGAAAAACGTCCAGAAATGATTGAAGCTACTGACTGAATGAAAGGAGCTGGCATCTCACTCTCTTTGAATCTTCTTTATCATGCTAAGAGGAGCAGGAAAAAGCAAAAAATTTCAGAATTGCACCTTGCAATGCGGAGAAATTACTGTTTGTGCATTTACAATATTCATTGATTTTTGCCATTGAAAAACATCATGTTATTCATATACCAGAAATGTTTGAAGCTACTGACTGAATGAAAGGAGCTGGCATCTCACTCTCTTTGAATCTTCTTTATCATGCTAAGAGGAGTAGGAAAAAGCAAAAAATTTCAGAATTGCACCTTGCAATGCGGAGAAATTACTGTTTGTGCATTTACAATATTCATTGATTTTTGCCATTGAAAAACGTCCAGAAATGATTGAAGCTACTGACTGAATGAAAGGAGCTGGCATCTCACTCTCTTTGAATCTTGTTTATCACGCTAAGAGGAGCAGGAAAAAGCAAAAAATTTCAGAATTGCACCTTGCAATGCGGAGAAATTACTGTTTGTGCATTTACAATATTCATTGATTTTTGCCATTGAAAAACGTCCAGAAATGATTGAAGCTACTGACTGAATGAAAGGAGCTGGCATCTCACTCTCTTTGAATCTTCTTTATCGTGCTAAGAGGAGCAGGAAAAAGCAAAAAATTTCAGAATTGCACCTTGCAATGCGGAGAAATTACTGTTTGTGCATTTACAATATTCATTGATTTTTGCCATTGAAAAACATCATGTTATTCATATACCAGAAATGATTGAAGCTACTGACTGAATGAAAGGAGCTGGCATCTCACTCTCTTTGAATCTTCTTTATCATGCTAAGAGGAGCAGGAAAAAGCAAAAAATTTCAGAATTGCACCTTGCAATGCGGAGAAATTACTGTTTGTGCATTTACAATATTCAATGATTTTTGCCATTGAAAAACGTCCAGAAATGATTGAAGCTACTGACTGAATGAAAGGAGCTGGCATCTCACTCTCTTTGAATCTTCTTTATCATGCTAAGAGGAGCAGGAAAAAGCAAAAAATTTCAGAATTGCACCTTGCAATGCGGAGAAATTACTGTTTGTGCATTTACAATATTCATTGATTTTTGCCATTGAAAAACATCATGTTATTCATATTCCAGAAATGATTGAAGCTACTGACTGAATGAAAGGAGCTGGCATCTCACTCTCTTTGAATCTTCTTTATCATGCTAAGAGGAGCAGGAAAAAGCAAAAATTTCAGAATTGCACCTTGCAATGCGGAGAAATTACTGTTTGTGCATTTACAATATTCAATGATTTTTGCCATTGAAAAACGTCCAGAAATGATTGAAGCTACTGACTGAATGAAAGGAGCTGGCATCTCTCTCTTTGAATCTTCTTTATCATGCTAAGAGGAGCAGGAAAAAGCAAAAAATTTCAGAATTGCACCTTGCAATGCGGAGAAATTACTGTTTGTGCATTTACAATATTCATTGATTTTTGCCATTGAAAAACATCATGTTATTCATATACCAGAAATGTTTGAAGCTACTGACTGAATGAAAGGAGCTGGCATCTCACTCTCTTTGAATCTTCTTTATCATGCTAAGAGGAGCAGGAAAAAGCAAAAAATTTCAGAATTGCACCTTGCAATGCGGAGAAATTACTGTTTGTGCATTTACAATATTCATTGATTTTTGCCATTGAAAAACGTCCAGAAATGATTGTAGCTACTGACTGAATGAAAGGAGCTGGCATCTCACTCTCTTTGAATCTTCTTTATCATGCTAAGAGGAGCAGGAAAAAGCAAAAAATTTCAGAATTGCACCTTGCAATGCGGAGAAATTACTGTTTGTGCATTTACAATATTCATTGATTTTTGCCATTGAAAAACGTCCAGAAATGATTGAAGCTACTGACTGAATGAAAGGAGCTTGCATCTCACTCTCTTTGAATCTTGTTTATCATGCTGAGGAGCAGGAAAAAGCAAAAAATTTCAGAATTGCACCTTGCAATGCGGAGAAATTACTGTTTGTGCATTTACAATATTCATTGATTTTTGCCATTGAAAAACGTCCAGAAATGATTGAAGCTACTGACTGAATGAAAGGAGATGGCATCTCACTCTCTTTGAATCTTCTTTATCATGCTAAGAGGAGCAGGAAAAAGCAAAAAATTTCAGAATTGCACCTTGCAATGCGGAGAAATTACTGTTTGTGCATTTACAATATTCATTGATTTTTGCCATTGAAAAACATGTTATTCATATACCAGAAATGTTTGAAGCTACTGACTGAATGAAAGGAGCTGGCATCTCACTCTCTTTGAATCTTCTTTATCATGCTAAGAGGAGCAGGAAAAAGCAAAAAATTTCAGAATTGCACCTTGCAATGCGGAGAAATTACTGTTTGTGCATTTACAATATTCATTGATTTTTGCCATTGAAAAACATCATGTTATTCATATACCAGAAATGATTGAAGCTACTGACTGAATGAAAGGAGCTGGCATCTCATTCTCTTTGAATCTTCTTTATCATGCTAAGAGGAGCAGGAAAAAGCAAAAAATTTCAGAATTGCACCTTGCAATGCGGAGAAATTACTGTTTGTGCATTTACAATATTCATTGATTTTTGCCATTGAAAAACATCATGTTATTCATATACCAGAAATGATTGAAGCTACTGACTGAATGAAAGGAGCTGGCATCTCATTCTCTTTGAATCTTCTTTATCATGCTAAGAGGAGCAGGAAAAAGCAAAAAATTTCAGAATTGCACCTTGCAATGCGGAGAAATTACTGTTTGTGCATTTACAATATTCATTGATTTTTGCCATTGAAAAACATCATGTTATTCATATACCAGAAATGATTGAAGCTACTGACTGAATGAAAGGAGCTGGCATCTCATTCTCTTTGAATCTTCTTTATCATGCTAAGAGGAGCAGGAAAAAGCAAAAAATTTCAGAATTGCACCTTGCAATGCGGAGAAATTACTGTTTGTGCATTTACAATATTCATTGATTTTTGCCATTGAAAAACATCATGTTATTCATATACCAGAAATGTTTGAAGCTACTGACTGAAGGAAAGGAGCTGGCATCTCACTCTCTTTGAATCTTCTTTATCATGCTTAGAGGAGCAGGATAAAGCAAAAAATTTCAGAATTGCACCTTGCAATGCGGAGAAATTACTGTTTGTGCATTTACAATATTCATTGATTTTTGCCATTGACAAACGTCCAGAAATGATTGAAGCTACTGACTGAATGAAAGGAGCTGGCATCTCACTCTCTTTGAATCTTGTTTATCATGCTAAGAGGAGCAGGAAAAAGCAAAAAATTTCAGAATTGCACCTTGCAATGCGGAGAAATTACTGTTTGTGCATTTACAATATTCATTGATTTTTGCCATTGAAAAACGTCCAGAAATGATTGAAGCTACTGACTGAATGAAAGGAGCTGGCATCTCATTCTCTTTGAATCTTCTTTATCATGCTAAGAGGAGCAGGAAAAAGCAAAAAATTTCAGAATTGCACCTTGCAATGCGGAGAAATTACTGTTTGTGCATTTACAATATTCATTGATTTTTGCCATTGAAAAACATCATGTTATTCATATACCAGAAATGATTGAAGCTACTGACTGAATGAAAGGAGCTGGCATCTCACTCTCTTTGAATCTTCTTTATCATGCTAAGGTGAGCAGGAAAAAGCAAAAAAATTCAGAATTGCACCTTGCAATGCGGAGAAATTGCTGTTTGTGCATTTACAATATTCAATGATTTTTGCCATTGAAAAACGTCCAGAAATGATTGAAGCTACTGACTGAATGAAAGGAGCTGGCATCTCACTCTCTTTGAATCTTCTTTATCATGCTAAGAGGAGCAGGAAAAAGCAAAAAATTTCAGAATTGCACCTTGCAATGCGGAGAAATTACTGTTTGTGCATTTACAATATTCAATGATTTTTGCCATTGAAAAACGTCCAGAAATGATTGAAGCTACTGACTGAATGAAAGGAGCTGGCATCTCTCTCTTTGAATCTTCTTTATCATGCTAAGAGGAGCAGGAAAAAGCAAAAAATTTCAGAATTGCACCTTGCAATGCGGAGAAATTACTGTTTGTGCATTTACAATATTCATTGATTTTTGCCATTGAAAAACATCATGTTATTCATATACCAGAAATGTTTGAAGCTACTGACTGAATGAAAGGAGCTGGCATCTCACTCTCTTTGAATCTTCTTTATCATGGTAAGAGGAGCAGGAAAAAGCAAAAAATTTCAGAATTGCACCTTGCAATGCGGAGAAATTACTGTTTGTGCATTTACAATATTCATTGATTTTTGCCATTGAAAAACGTCCAGAAATGATTGTAGCTACTGACTGAATGAAAGCAGCTGGCATCTCACTCTCTTTGAATCTTCTTTATCATGCTAAGAGGAGCAGGAAAAAGCAAAAAATTTCAGAATTGCACCTTGCAATGCGGAGAAATTACTGTTTGTGCATTTACAATATTCATTGATTTTTGCCATTGAAAAACGTCCAGAAATGATTGAAGCTACTGACTGAATGAAAGGAGCTTGCATCTCACTCTCTTTGAATCTTGTTTATCATGCTAAGAGGAGCAGGAAAAAGCAAAAAATTTCAGAATTGCACCTTGCAATGCGGAGAAATTACTGTTTGTGCATTTACAATATTCATTGATTTTTGCCATTGAAAAACGTCCAGAAATGATTGAAGCTACTGACTGAATGAAAGGAGCTGGCATCTCACTCTCTTTGAATCTTGTTTATCATGCTGAGGAGCAGGAAAAAGCAAAAAATTTCAGAATTGCACCTTGCAATGCGGAGAAATTACTGTTTGTGCATTTACAATATTCATTGATTTTTGCCATTGAAAAACGTCCAGAAATGATTGAAGCTACTGACTGAATGAAAGGAGATGGCATCTCACTCTCTTTGAATCTTCTTTATCATGCTAAGAGGAGCAGGAAAAAGCAAAAAATTTCAGAATTGCACCTTGCAATGCGGAGAAATTACTGTTTGTGCATTTACAATATTCATTGATTTTTGCCATTGAAAAACATGTTATTCATATACCAGAAATGTTTGAAGCTACTGACTGAATGAAAGGAGCTGGCATCTCACTCTCTTTGAATCTTCTTTATCATGCTAAGAGGAGCAGGAAAAAGCAAAAAATTTCAGAATTGCACCTTGCAATGCGGAGAAATTACTGTTTGTGCATTTACAATATTCATTGATTTTTGCCATTGAAAAACATCATGTTATTCATATACCAGAAATGATTGAAGCTACTGACTGAATGAAAGGAGCTGGCATCTCATTCTCTTTGAATCTTCTTTATCATGCTAAGAGGAGCAGGAAAAAGCAAAAAATTTCAGAATTGCACCTTGCAATGCGGAGAAATTACTGTTTGTGCATTTACAATATTCATTGATTTTTGCCATTGAAAAACATCATGTTATTCATATACCAGAAATGATTGAAGCTACTGACTGAATGAAAGGAGCTGGCATCTCATTCTCTTTGAATCTTCTTTATCATGCTAAGAGGAGCAGGAAAAAGCAAAAAATTTCAGAATTGCACCTTGCAATGCGGAGAAATTACTGTTTGTGCATTTACAATATTCATTGATTTTTGCCATTGAAAAACATCATGTTATTCATATACCAGAAATGTTTGAAGCTACTGACTGAAGGAAAGGAGCTGGCATCTCACTCTCTTTGAATCTTCTTTATCATGCTTAGAGGAGCAGGATAAAGCAAAAAATTTCAGAATTGCACCTTGCAATGCGGAGAAATTACTGTTTGTGCATTTACAATATTCATTGATTTTTGCCATTGACAAACGTCCAGAAATGATTGAAGCTACTGACTGAATGAAAGGAGCTGGCATCTCACTCTCTTTGAATCTTGTTTATCATGCTAAGAGGAGCAGGAAAAAGCAAAAAATTTCAGAATTGCACCTTGCAATGCGGAGAAATTACTGTTTGTGCATTTACAATATTCATTGATTTTTGCCATTGAAAAACGTCCAGAAATGATTGAAGCTACTGACTGAATGAAAGGAGCTGGCATCTCATTCTCTTTGAATCTTCTTTATCATGCTAAGAGGAGCAGGAAAAAGCAAAAAATTTCAGAATTGCACCTTGCAATGCGGAGAAATTACTGTTTGTGCATTTACAATATTCATTGATTTTTGCCATTGAAAAACATCATGTTATTCATATACCAGAAATGATTGAAGCTACTGACTGAATGAAAGGAGCTGGCATCTCACTCTCTTTGAATCTTCTTTATCATGCTAAGGTGAGCAGGAAAAAGCAAAAAAATTCAGAATTGCACCTTGCAATGCGGAGAAATTGCTGTTTGTGCATTTACAATATTCAATGATTTTTGCCATTGAAAAACGTCCAGAAATGATTGAAGCTACTGACTGAATGAAAGGAGCTGGCATCTCACTCTCTTTGAATCTTCTTTATCATGCTAAGAGGAGCAGGAAAAAGCAAAAAATTTCAGAATTGCACCTTGCAATGCGGAGAAATTACTGTTTGTGCATCTACAATATTCATTGATTTTTGCCATTGAAAAACATCATGTTATTCATATACCAGAAATGTTTGAAGCTACTGACTGAATGAAAGGAGCTGGCATCTCACTCTCTTTGAATCTTTTTTATCATGCTAAGAGGAGCAGGAAAAAGCAAAAAATTTCAGAATTGCACCTTGCAATGCGGAGAAATTACTGTTTGTGCATTTACAATATTCATTGATTTTTGCCATTGAAAAACGTCCAGAAATGATTGAAGCTACTGACTGAATGAAAGGAACTGGCATCTCACTCTCTTTGAATCTTGTTTATCATGCTAAGAGGAGCAGGAAAAAGCAAAAAATTTCAGAATTGCACCTTGCAATGCGGAGAAATTACTGTTTGTGCATTTACAATATTCATTGATTTTTGCCATTGAAAAACGTCCAGAAATGATTGAAGCTACTGACTGAATGAAAGGAGCTGGCATCTCACTCTCTTTGAATCTTCTTTATCATGCTAAGAGGAGCAGGAAAAAGCAAAAAATTTCAGAATTGCACCTTGCAATGCGGAGAAATTACTGTTTGTGCATTTACAATATTCATTGATTTTTGCCATTGAAAAACATCATGTTATTCATATGCCAGAAATGATTGAAGCTACTGACTGAATGAAAGGAGCTGGCATCTCATTCTCTTTGAATCTTCTTTATCATGCTAAGAGGAGCAGGAAAAAGCAAAAAATTTCAGAATTGCACCTTGCAATGCGGAGAAATTACTGTTTGTGCATTTACAATATTCAATGATTTTTGCCATTGAAAAACGTCCAGAAATGATTGAAGCTACTGACTGAATGAAAGGAGCTGGCATCTCACTCTCTTTGAATCTTGTTTATCATGCTAAGAGGAGCAGGAAAAAGCAAAAAATTTCAGAATTGCACCTTGCAATGCGGAGAAATTACTGTTTGTGCATTTACAATATTCATTGATTTTTGCCATTGAAAAACGTCCAGAAATGATTGAAGCTACTGACTGAATGAAAGGAGCTGGCATCTCACTCTCTTTGAATCTTCTTTATCATGCTAAGAGGAGCAGGAAAAAGCAAAAAATTTCAGAATTGCACCTTGCAATGCGGAGAAATTACTGTTTGTGCATTTACAATATTCATTGATTTTTGCCATTGAAAAACGTCCAGAAATGATTGAAGCTACTGACTGAATGAAAGGAGCTGGCATCTCACTCTCTTTGAATCTTGTTTATCATGCTAAGAGGAGCAGGAAAAAGCAAAAAATTTCAGAATTGCACCTTGCAATGCGGAGAAATTACTGTTTGTGCATTTACAATATTCATTGATTTTTGCCATTGAAAAACGTCCAGAAATGATTGAAGCTACTGACTGAATGAAAGGAGCTTGCATCTCACTCTCTTTGAATCTTGTTTATCATGCTAAGAGGAGCAGGAAAAAGCAAAAAATTTCAGAATTGCACCTTGCAATGCGGAGAAATTACTGTTTGTGCATTTACAATATTCATTGATTTTTGCCATTGAAAAACGTCCAGAAATGATTGAAGCTACTGACTGAATGAAAGGAGCTGGCATCTCACTCTCTTTGAATCTTGTTTATCATGCTGAGGAGCAGGAAAAAGCAAAAAATTTCAGAATTGCACCTTGCAATGCGGAGAAATTACTGTTTGTGCATTTACAATATTCATTGATTTTTGCCATTGAAAAACATGTTATTCATATACCAGAAATGTTTGAAGCTACTGACTGAATGAAAGGAGCTGGCATCTCACTCTCTTTGAATCTTCTTTATCATGCTAAGAGGAGCAGGAAAAAGCAAAAAATTTCAGAATTGCACCTTGCAATGCGGAGAAATTACTGTTTGTGCATTTACAATATTCATTGATTTTTGCCATTGAAAAACATCATGTTATTCATATACCAGAAATGATTGAAGCTACTGACTGAATGAAAGGAGCTGGCATCTCATTCTCTTTGAATCTTCTTTATCATGCTAAGAGGAGCAGGAAAAAGCAAAAAATTTCAGAATTGCACCTTGCAATGCGGAGAAATTACTGTTTGTGCATTTACAATATTCATTGATTTTTGCCATTGAAAAACATCATGTTATTCATATACCAGAAATGATTGAAGCTACTGACTGAATGAAAGGAGCTGGCATCTCATTCTCTTTGAATCTTCTTTATCATGCTAAGAGGAGCAGGAAAAAGCAAAAAATTTCAGAATTGCACCTTGCAATGCGGAGAAATTACTGTTTGTGCATTTACAATATTCATTGATTTTTGCCATTGAAAAACATCATGTTATTCATATACCAGAAATGTTTGAAGCTACTGACTGAAGGAAAGGAGCTGGCATCTCACTCTCTTTGAATCTTCTTTATCATGCTTAGAGGAGCAGGATAAAGCAAAAAATTTCAGAATTGCACCTTGCAATGCGGAGAAATTACTGTTTGTGCATTTACAATATTCATTGATTTTTGCCATTGACAAACGTCCAGAAATGATTGAAGCTACTGACTGAATGAAAGGAGCTGGCATCTCACTCTCTTTGAATCTTCTTTATCATGCTAAGAGGAGCAGGAAAAAGCAAAAAATTTCAAATTGCACCTTGCAATGCGGAGAAATTACTGTTTGTGCATTTACAATATTCATTGATTTTTGCCATTGAAAAACATCATGTTATTCTTATACCAGAAATGTTTGAAGCTACTGACTGAATGAAAGGAGCTGGCATCTCACTCTCTTTGAATCTTGTTTATCATGCTAAGAGGAGCAGGAAAAAGCAAAAATTTCAGAATTGCACCTTGCAATGCGGAGAAATTACTGTTTGTGCATTTACAATATTCAATGATTTTTGCCATTGAAAAACGTCCAGAAATGATTGAAGCTACTGACTGAATGAAAGGAGCTGGCATCTCACTCTCTTTGAATCTTCTTTACCATGCTAAGAGGAGCAGGAAAAAGCAAAAAATTTCAGAATTGCACCTTGCAATGCGGAGAAATTACTGTTTGTGCATTTACAATATTCATTGATTTTTGCCATTGAAAAACATCATGTTATTCATATACCAGAAATGATTGAAGCTACTGACTGAATGAAAGGAGCTGGCATCTCACTCTCTTTGAATCTTCTTTATCATGCTAAGAGGAGCAGGAAAAAGCAAAAAATTTCAGAATTGCACCTTGCAATGCGGAGAAATTACTGTTTGTGCATTTACAATATTCATTGATTTTTGCCATTGAAAAACATCGTTATTCATATACCAGAAATGTTTGAAGCTACTGACTGAATGAAAGGAGCTGGCATCTCACTCTCTTTGAATCTTCTTTATCATGCTAAGAGGAGCAGGAAAAAGCAAAAAATTTCAGAATTGCACCTTGCAATGCGGAGAAATTACTGTTTGTGCATTTACAATATTCATTGATTTTTGCCATTGAAAAACGTCCAGAAATGATTGAAGCTACTGACTGAATGAAAGGAGCTGGCATCTCACTCTCTTTGAATCTTCTTTATCATGCTAAGAGGAGCAGGAAAAAGCAAAAAATTTCAGAATTGCACCTTGCAATGCGGAGAAATTACTGTTTGTGCATTTACAATATTCATTGATTTTTGCCATTGAAAAACGTCCAGAAATGATTGAAGCTACTGACTGAATGAAAGGAGCTGGCATCTCACTCTCTTTGAATCTTCTTTATCATGCTAAGAGGAGCAGGAAAAAGCAAAAAATTTCAGAATTGCACCTTGCAATGCGGAGAAATTACTGTTTGTGCATTTACAATATTCATTGATTTTTGCCATTGAAAAACGTCCAGAAATGATTGAAGCTACTGACTGAATGAAAGGAGCTGGCATCTCACTCTCTTTGAATCTTCTTTATCATGCTAAGAGGAGCAGGAAAAAGCAAAAAATTTCAGAATTGCACCTTGCAATGCGGAGAAATTACTGTTTGTGCATTTACAATATTCATTGATTTTTGCCATTGAAAAACATCATGTTATTCATATACCAGAAATGTTTGAAGCTACTGACTGAATGAAAGGAGCTGGCATCTCACTCTCTTTGAATCTTGTTTATCATGCTAAGAGGAGCAGGAAAAAGCAAAAATTTCAGAATTGCACCTTGCAATGCGGAGAAATTACTGTTTGTGCATTTACAATATTCAATGATTTTTGCCATTGAAAAACGTCCAGAAATGATTGAAGCTACTGACTGAATGAAAGGAGCTGGCATCTCACTCTCTTTGAATCTTCTTTATCATGCTAAGAGGAGCAGGAAAAAGCAAAAAATTTCAGAATTGCACCTTGCAATGCGGAGAAATTACTGTTTGTGCATTTACAATATTCATTGATTTTTGCCATTGAAAAACATCATGTTATTCATATACCAGAAATGTTTGAAGCTACTGACTGAATGAAATTAGCTGGCATCTCACTCTCTTTGAATTTTGTTTATCATGCTAAGAGGAGCAGGAAAAAGCAAAAATTTCAGAATTGCACCTTGCAATGCGGAGAAATTATTGTTTGTGCATTTACAATATTCAATGATTTTTGCCATTGAAAAACGTCCAGAAATGATTGAAGCTACTGACTGAATGAAAGGAGCTGGCATCTCACTCTCTTTGAATCTTCTTTACCATGCTAAGAGGAGCAGGAAAAAGCAAAAAATTTCAGAATTGCACCTTGCAATGCTGAGAAATTACTGTTTGTGCATTTACAATATTCATTGATTTTTGCCATTGAAAAACATCATGTTATTCATATACCAGAAATGATTGAAGCTACTGACTGAATGAAAGGAGCTGGCATCTCACTCTCTTTGAATCTTCTTTATCATGCTAAGAGGAGCAGGAAAAAGCAAAAAATTTCAGAATTGCACCTTGCAATGCGGAGAAATTAGTTTGTGCATTTACAATATTCATTGATTTTTGCCATTGAAAAACATCATGTTATTCATATACCAGAAATGTTTGAAGCTACTGACTGAATGAAAGGAGCTGGCATCTCACTCTCTTTGAATCTTCTTTATCATGCTAAGAGGAGCAGGAAAAAGCAAAAAATTTCAGAATTGCACCTTGCAATGCGGAGAAATTACTGTTTGTGCATTTACAATATTCATTGATTTTTGCCATTGAAAAACGTCCAGAAATGATTGAAGCTACTGACTGAATGAAAGGAGCTGGCATCTCACTCTCTTTGAATCTTCTTTATCATGCTAAGAGGAGCAGGAAAAAGCAAAAAATTTCAGAATTGCACCTTGCAATGCGGAGAAATTACTGTTTGTGCATTTACAATATTCATTGATTTTTGCCATTGAAAAACGTCCAGAAATGATTGAAGCTACTGACTGAATGAAAGGAGCTGGCATCTCACTCTCTTTGAATCTTCTTTATCATGCTAAGAGGAGCAGGAAAAAGCAAAAAATTTCAGAATTGCACCTTGCAATGCGGAGAAATTACTGTTTGTGCATTTACAATATTCATTGATTTTTGCCATTGAAAAACATCATGTTATTCATATACCAGAAATGTTTGAAGCTACTGACTGAATGAAAGGAGCTGGCATCTCACTCTCTTTGAATCTTCTTTATCATGCTAAGAGGAGTAGGAAAAAGCAAAAAATTTCAGAATTGCACCTTGCAATGCGGAGAAATTACTGTTTGTGCATTTACAATATTCATTGATTTTTGCCATTGAAAAACGTCCAGAAATGATTGAAGCTACTGACTGAATGAAAGGAGCTGGCATCTCACTCTCTTTGAATCTTGTTTATCACGCTAAGAGGAGCAGGAAAAAGCAAAAAATTTCAGAATTGCACCTTGCAATGCGGAGAAATTACTGTTTGTGCATTTACAATATTCATTGATTTTTGCCATTGAAAAACGTCCAGAAATGATTGAAGCTACTGACTGAATGAAAGGAGCTGGCATCTCACTCTCTTTGAATCTTCTTTATCGTGCTAAGAGGAGCAGGAAAAAGCAAAAAATTTCAGAATTGCACCTTGCAATGCGGAGAAATTACTGTTTGTGCATTTACAATATTCATTGATTTTTGCCATTGAAAAACATCATGTTATTCATATACCAGAAATGATTGAAGCTACTGACTGAATGAAAGGAGCTGGCATCTCACTCTCTTTGAATCTTCTTTATCATGCTAAGAGGAGCAGGAAAAAGCAAAAAATTTCAGAATTGCACCTTGCAATGCGGAGAAATTACTGTTTGTGCATTTACAATATTCAATGATTTTTGCCATTGAAAAACGTCCAGAAATGATTGAAGCTACTGACTGAATGAAAGGAGCTGGCATCTCACTCTCTTTGAATCTTCTTTATCATGCTAAGAGGAGCAGGAAAAAGCAAAAAATTTCAGAATTGCACCTTGCAATGCGGAGAAATTACTGTTTGTGCATTTACAATATTCATTGATTTTTGCCATTGAAAAACATCATGTTATTCATATTCCAGAAATGATTGAAGCTACTGACTGAATGAAAGGAGCTGGCATCTCACTCTCTTTGAATCTTCTTTATCATGCTAAGAGGAGCAGGAAAAAGCAAAAAATTTCAGAATTGCACCTTGCAATGCGGAGAAATTACTGTTTGTGCATTTACAATATTCAATGATTTTTGCCATTGAAAAACGTCCAGAAATGATTGAAGCTACTGACTGAATGAAAGGAGCTGGCATCTCTCTCTTTGAATCTTCTTTATCATGCTAAGAGGAGCAGGAAAAAGCAAAAAATTTCAGAATTGCACCTTGCAATGCGGAGAAATTACTGTTTGTGCATTTACAATATTCATTGATTTTTGCCATTGAAAAACATCATGTTATTCATATACCAGAAATGTTTGAAGCTACTGACTGAATGAAAGGAGCTGGCATCTCACTCTCTTTGAATCTTCTTTATCATGCTAAGAGGAGCAGGAAAAAGCAAAAAATTTCAGAATTGCACCTTGCAATGCGGAGAAATTACTGTTTGTGCATTTACAATATTCATTGATTTTTGCCATTGAAAAACGTCCAGAAATGATTGTAGCTACTGACTGAATGAAAGGAGCTGGCATCTCACTCTCTTTGAATCTTCTTTATCATGCTAAGAGGAGCAGGAAAAAGCAAAAAATTTCAGAATTGCACCTTGCAATGCGGAGAAATTACTGTTTGTGCATTTACAATATTCATTGATTTTTGCCATTGAAAAACGTCCAGAAATGATTGAAGCTACTGACTGAATGAAAGGAGCTGGCATCTCACTCTCTTTGAATCTTGTTTATCATGCTGAGGAGCAGGAAAAAGCAAAAAATTTCAGAATTGCACCTTGCAATGCGGAGAAATTACTGTTTGTGCATTTACAATATTCATTGATTTTTGCCATTGAAAAACGTCCAGAAATGATTGAAGCTACTGACTGAATGAAAGGAGATGGCATCTCACTCTCTTTGAATCTTCTTTATCATGCTAAGAGGAGCAGGAAAAAGCAAAAAATTTCAGAATTGCACCTTGCAATGCGGAGAAATTACTGTTTGTGCATTTACAATATTCATTGATTTTTGCCATTGAAAAACATGTTATTCATATACCAGAAATGTTTGAAGCTACTGACTGAATGAAAGGAGCTGGCATCTCACTCTCTTTGAATCTTCTTTATCATGCTAAGAGGAGCAGGAAAAAGCAAAAAATTTCAGAATTGCACCTTGCAATGCGGAGAAATTACTGTTTGTGCATTTACAATATTCATTGATTTTTGCCATTGAAAAACATCATGTTATTCATATACCAGAAATGATTGAAGCTACTGACTGAATGAAAGGAGCTGGCATCTCATTCTCTTTGAATCTTCTTTATCATGCTAAGAGGAGCAGGAAAAAGCAAAAAATTTCAGAATTGCACCTTGCAATGCGGAGAAATTACTGTTTGTGCATTTACAATATTCATTGATTTTTGCCATTGAAAAACATCATGTTATTCATATACCAGAAATGATTGAAGCTACTGACTGAATGAAAGGAGCTGGCATCTCATTCTCTTTGAATCTTCTTTATCATGCTAAGAGGAGCAGGAAAAAGCAAAAAATTTCAGAATTGCACCTTGCAATGCGGAGAAATTACTGTTTGTGCATTTACAATATTCATTGATTTTTGCCATTGAAAAACATCATGTTATTCATATACCAGAAATGTTTGAAGCTACTGACTGAAGGAAAGGAGCTGGCATCTCACTCTCTTTGAATCTTCTTTATCATGCTTAGAGGAGCAGGATAAAGCAAAAAATTTCAGAATTGCACCTTGCAATGCGGAGAAATTACTGTTTGTGCATTTACAATATTCATTGATTTTTGCCATTGACAAACGTCCAGAAATGATTGAAGCTACTGACTGAATGAAAGGAGCTGGCATCTCACTCTCTTTGAATCTTGTTTATCATGCTAAGAGGAGCAGGAAAAAGCAAAAAATTTCAGAATTGCACCTTGCAATGCGGAGAAATTACTGTTTGTGCATTTACAATATTCATTGATTTTTGCCATTGAAAAACGTCCAGAAATGATTGAAGCTACTGACTGAATGAAAGGAGCTGGCATCTCATTCTCTTTGAATCTTCTTTATCATGCTAAGAGGAGCAGGAAAAAGCAAAAAATTTCAGAATTGCACCTTGCAATGCGGAGAAATTACTGTTTGTGCATTTACAATATTCATTGATTTTTGCCATTGAAAAACATCATGTTATTCATATACCAGAAATGATTGAAGCTACTGACTGAATGAAAGGAGCTGGCATCTCACTCTCTTTGAATCTTCTTTATCATGCTAAGGTGAGCAGGAAAAAGCAAAAAAATTCAGAATTGCACCTTGCAATGCGGAGAAATTGCTGTTTGTGCATTTACAATATTCAATGATTTTTGCCATTGAAAAACGTCCAGAAATGATTGAAGCTACTGACTGAATGAAAGGAGCTGGCATCTCACTCTCTTTGAATCTTCTTTATCATGCTAAGAGGAGCAGGAAAAAGCAAAAAATTTCAGAATTGCACCTTGCAATGCGGAGAAATTACTGTTTGTGCATCTACAATATTCATTGATTTTTGCCATTGAAAAACATCATGTTATTCATATACCAGAAATGTTTGAAGCTACTGACTGAATGAAAGGAGCTGGCATCTCACTCTCTTTGAATCTTTTTTATCATGCTAAGAGGAGCAGGAAAAAGCAAAAAATTTCAGAATTGCACCTTGCAATGCGGAGAAATTACTGTTTGTGCATTTACAATATTCATTGATTTTTGCCATTGAAAAACATCATGTTATTCATATTCCAGAAATGATTGAAGCTACTGACTGAATGAAAGGAGCTGGCATCTCACTCTCTTTGAATCTTCTTTATCATGCTAAGAGGAGCAGGAAAAAGCAAAAAATTTCAGAATTGCACCTTGCAATGCGGAGAAATTACTGTTTGTGCATTTACAATATTCAATGATTTTTGCCATTGAAAAACGTCCAGAAATGATTGAAGCTACTGACTGAATGAAAGGAGCTGGCATCTCTCTCTTTGAATCTTCTTTATCATGCTAAGAGGAGCAGGAAAAAGCAAAAAATTTCAGAATTGCACCTTGCAATGCGGAGAAATTACTGTTTGTGCATTTACAATATTCATTGATTTTTGCCATTGAAAAACATCATGTTATTCATATACCAGAAATGTTTGAAGCTACTGACTGAATGAAAGGAGCTGGCATCTCACTCTCTTTGAATCTTCTTTATCATGCTAAGAGGAGCAGGAAAAAGCAAAAAATTTCAGAATTGCACCTTGCAATGCGGAGAAATTACTGTTTGTGCATTTACAATATTCATTGATTTTTGCCATTGAAAAACGTCCAGAAATGATTGTAGCTACTGACTGAATGAAAGGAGCTGGCATCTCACTCTCTTTGAATCTTCTTTATCATGCTAAGAGGAGCAGGAAAAAGCAAAAAATTTCAGAATTGCACCTTGCAATGCGGAGAAATTACTGTTTGTGCATTTACAATATTCATTGATTTTTGCCATTGAAAAACGTCCAGAAATGATTGAAGCTACTGACTGAATGAAAGGAGCTTGCATCTCACTCTCTTTGAATCTTGTTTATCATGCTAAGAGGAGCAGGAAAAAGCAAAAAATTTCAGAATTGCACCTTGCAATGCGGAGAAATTACTGTTTGTGCATTTACAATATTCATTGATTTTTGCCATTGAAAAACGTCCAGAAATGATTGAAGCTACTGACTGAATGAAAGGAGCTGGCATCTCACTCTCTTTGAATCTTGTTTATCATGCTGAGGAGCAGGAAAAAGCAAAAAATTTCAGAATTGCACCTTGCAATGCGGAGAAATTACTGTTTGTGCATTTACAATATTCATTGATTTTTGCCATTGAAAAACGTCCAGAAATGATTGAAGCTACTGACTGAATGAAAGGAGATGGCATCTCACTCTCTTTGAATCTTCTTTATCATGCTAAGAGGAGCAGGAAAAAGCAAAAAATTTCAGAATTGCACCTTGCAATGCGGAGAAATAACTGTTTGTGCATTTACAATATTCATTGATTTTTGCCATTGAAAAACATCATGTTATTCATATACCAGAAATGTTTGAAGCTACTGACTGAATGAAAGGAGCTGGCATCTCACTCTCTTTGAATCTTCTTTATCATGCTAAGAGGAGCAGGAAAAAGCAAAAAATTTCAGAATTGCACCTTGCAATGCGGAGAAATTACTGTTTGTGCATTTACAATATTCATTGATTTTTGCCATTGAAAAACATCATGTTATTCATATACCAGAAATGATTGAAGCTACTGACTGAATGAAAGGAGCTGGCATCTCACTCTCTTTGAATCTTCTTTATCATGCTAAGAGGAGCAGGAAAAAGCAAAAAATTTCAGAATTGCACCTTGCAATGCGGAGAAATTACTGTTTGTGCATTTACAATATTCATTGATTTTTGCCATTGAAAAACGTCCAGAAATGATTGTAGCTACTGACTGAATGAAAGGAGCTGGCATCTCACTCTCTTTGAATCTTCTTTATCATGCTAAGAGGAGCAGGAAAAAGCAAAAAATTTCAGAATTGCACCTTGCAATGCGGAGAAATTACTGTTTGTGCATTTACAATATTCATTGATTTTTGCCATTGAAAAACGTCCAGAAATGATTGAAGCTACTGACTGAATGAAAGGAGCTTGCATCTCACTCTCTTTGAATCTTGTTTATCATGCTAAGAGGAGCAGGAAAAAGCAAAAAATTTCAGAATTGCACCTTGCAATGCGGAGAAATTACTGTTTGTGCATTTACAATATTCATTGATTTTTGCCATTGAAAAACGTCCAGAAATGATTGAAGCTACTGACTGAATGAAAGGAGCTGGCATCTCACTCTCTTTGAATCTTGTTTATCATGCTGAGGAGCAGGAAAAAGCAAAAAATTTCAGAATTGCACCTTGCAATGCGGAGAAATTACTGTTTGTGCATTTACAATATTCATTGATTTTTGCCATTGAAAAACGTCCAGAAATGATTGAAGCTACTGACTGAATGAAAGGAGATGGCATCTCACTCTCTTTGAATCTTCTTTATCATGCTAAGAGGAGCAGGAAAAAGCAAAAAATTTCAGAATTGCACCTTGCAATGCGGAGAAATAACTGTTTGTGCATTTACAATATTCATTGATTTTTGCCATTGAAAAACATCATGTTATTCATATACCAGAAATGTTTGAAGCTACTGACTGAATGAAAGGAGCTGGCATCTCACTCTCTTTGAATCTTCTTTATCATGCTAAGAGGAGCAGGAAAAAGCAAAAAATTTCAGAATTGCACCTTGCAATGCGGAGAAATTACTGTTTGTGCATTTACAATATTCATTGATTTTTGCCATTGAAAAACATCATGTTATTCATATACCAGAAATGATTGAAGCTACTGACTGAATGAAAGGAGCTGGCATCTCACTCTCTTTGAATCTTCTTTATCATGCTAAGAGGAGCAGGAAAAAGCAAAAAATTTCAGAATTGCACCTTGCAATGCGGAGAAATTACTGTTTGTGCATTTACAATATTCAATGATTTTTGCCATTGAAAAACGTCCAGAAATGATTGAAGCTACTGACTGAATGAAAGGAGCTGGCATCTCACTCTCTTTGAATCTTCTTTATCATGCTAAGAGGAGCAGGAAAAAGCAAAAAATTTCAGAATTACACCTTGCAATGCGGAGAAATTACTGTTTGTGCATTTACAATATTCATTGATTTTTGCCATTGAAAAACATCATGTTATTCATATTCCAGAAATGATTGAAGCTACTGACTGAATGAAAGGAGCTGGCATCTCACTCTATTTGAATCTTCTTTATCATGCTAAGAGGAGAAGGAAAAAGCAAAAAATTTCAGAATTGCACCTTGCAATGCGGAGAAATTACTGTTTGTGCATTTACAATATTCATTGATTTTTGCCATTGAAAAACGTCCAGAAATGATTGAAGCTACTGACTGAATGAAAGGAGCTGGCATCTCACTCTCTTTGAATCTTCTTTATCATGCTAAGAGGAGCAGGAAAAAGCAAAAAATTTCAAATTGCACCTTGCAATGCGGAGAAATTACTGTTTGTGCATTTACAATATTCATTGATTTTTGCCATTGAAAAACATCATGTTATTCTTATACCAGAAATGTTTGAAGCTACTGACTGAATGAAAGGAGCTGGCATCTCACTCTCTTTGAATCTTGTTTATCATGCTAAGAGGAGCAGGAAAAAGCAAAAATTTCAGAATTGCACCTTGCAATGCGGAGAAATTACTGTTTCTGCATTTACAATATTCAATGATTTTTGCCATTGAAAAACGTCCAGAAATGATTGAAGCTACTGACTGAATGAAAGGAGCTGGCATCTCACTCTCTTTGAATCTTCTTTACCATGCTAAGAGGAGCAGGAAAAAGCAAAAAATTTCAGAATTGCACCTTGCAATGCGGAGAAATTACTGTTTGTGCATTTACAATATTCATTGATTTTTGCCATTGAAAAACATCATGTTATTCATATACCAGAAATGATTGAAGCTACTGACTGAATGAAAGGAGCTGGCATCTCACTCTCTTTGAATCTTCTTTATCATGCTAAGAGGAGCAGGAAAAAGCAAAAAATTTCAGAATTGCACCTTGCAATGCGGAGAAATTACTGTTTGTGCATTTACAATATTCATTGATTTTTGCCATTGAAAAACATCGTTATTCATATACCAGAAATGTTTGAAGCTACTGACTGAATGAAAGGAGCTGGCATCTCACTCTCTTTGAATCTTCTTTATCATGCTAAGAGGAGCAGGAAAAAGCAAAAAATTTCAGAATTGCACCTTGCAATGCGGAGAAATTACTGTTTGTGCATTTACAATATTCATTGATTTTTGCCATTGAAAAACGTCCAGAAATGATTGAAGCTACTGACTGAATGAAAGGAGCTGGCATCTCACTCTCTTTGAATCTTCTTTATCATGCTAAGAGGAGCAGGAAAAAGCAAAAAATTTCAGAATTGCACCTTGCAATGCGGAGAAATTACTGTTTGTGCATTTACAATATTCATTGATTTTTGCCATTGAAAAACGTCCAGAAATGATTGAAGCTACTGACTGAATGAAAGGAGCTGGCATCTCACTCTCTTTGAATCTTCTTTATCATGCTAAGAGGAGCAGGAAAAAGCAAAAAATTTCAGAATTGCACCTTGCAATGCGGAGAAATTACTGTTTGTGCATTTACAATATTCATTGATTTTTGCCATTGAAAAACGTCCAGAAATGATTGAAGCTACTGACTGAATGAAAGGAGCTGGCATCTCACTCTCTTTGAATCTTCTTTATCATGCTAAGAGGAGCAGGAAAAAGCAAAAAATTTCAGAATTGCACCTTGCAATGCGGAGAAATTACTGTTTGTGCATTTACAATATTCATTGATTTTTGCCATTGAAAAACATCATGTTATTCATATACCAGAAATGTTTGAAGCTACTGACTGAATGAAAGGAGCTGGCATCTCACTCTCTTTGAATCTTGTTTATCATGCTAAGAGGAGCAGGAAAAAGCAAAAATTTCAGAATTGCACCTTGCAATGCGGAGAAATTACTGTTTGTGCATTTACAATATTCAATGATTTTTGCCATTGAAAAACGTCCAGAAATGATTGAAGCTACTGACTGAATGAAAGGAGCTGGCATCTCACTCTCTTTGAATCTTCTTTATCATGCTAAGAGGAGCAGGAAAAAGCAAAAAATTTCAGAATTGCACCTTGCAATGCGGAGAAATTACTGTTTGTGCATTTACAATATTCATTGATTTTTGCCATTGAAAAACATCATGTTATTCATATACCAGAAATGTTTGAAGCTACTGACTGAATGAAATTAGCTGGCATCTCACTCTCTTTGAATTTTGTTTATCATGCTAAGAGGAGCAGGAAAAAGCAAAAATTTCAGAATTGCACCTTGCAATGCGGAGAAATTACTGTTTGTGCATTTACAATATTCAATGATTTTTGCCATTGAAAAACGTCCAGAAATGATTGAAGCTACTGACTGAATGAAAGGAGCTGGCATCTCACTCTCTTTGAATCTTCTTTACCATGCTAAGAGGAGCAGGAAAAAGCAAAAAATTTCAGAATTGCACCTTGCAATGCGGAGAAATTACTGTTTGTGCATTTACAATATTCATTGATTTTTGCCATTGAAAAACATCATGTTATTCATATACCAGAAATGATTGAAGCTACTGACTGAATGAAAGGAGCTGGCATCTCACTCTCTTTGAATCTTCTTTATCATGCTAAGAGGAGCAGGAAAAAGCAAAAAATTTCAGAATTGCACCTTGCAATGCGGAGAAATTAGTTTGTGCATTTACAATATTCATTGATTTTTGCCATTGAAAAACATCATGTTATTCATATACCAGAAATGTTTGAAGCTACTGACTGAATGAAAGGAGCTGGCATCTCACTCTCTTTGAATCTTCTTTATCATGCTAAGAGGAGCAGGAAAAAGCAAAAAATTTCAGAATTGCACCTTGCAATGCGGAGAAATTACTGTTTGTGCATTTACAATATTCATTGATTTTTGCCATTGAAAAACGTCCAGAAATGATTGAAGCTACTGACTGAATGAAAGGAGCTGGCATCTCACTCTCTTTGAATCTTCTTTATCATGCTAAGAGGAGCAGGAAAAAGCAAAAAATTTCAGAATTGCACCTTGCAATGCGGAGAAATTACTGTTTGTGCATTTACAATATTCATTGATTTTTGCCATTGAAAAACGTCCAGAAATGATTGAAGCTACTGACTGAATGAAAGGAGCTGGCATCTCACTCTCTTTGAATCTTCTTTATCATGCTAAGAGGAGCAGGAAAAAGCAAAAAATTTCAGAATTGCACCTTGCAATGCGGAGAAATTACTGTTTGTGCATTTACAATATTCATTGATTTTTGCCATTGAAAAACATCATGTTATTCATATACCAGAAATGTTTGAAGCTACTGACTGAATGAAAGGAGCTGGCATCTCACTCTCTTTGAATCTTCTTTATCATGCTAAGAGGAGTAGGAAAAAGCAAAAAATTTCAGAATTGCACCTTGCAATGCGGAGAAATTACTGTTTGTGCATTTACAATATTCATTGATTTTTGCCATTGAAAAACGTCCAGAAATGATTGAAGCTACTGACTGAATGAAAGGAGCTGGCATCTCACTCTCTTTGAATCTTGTTTATCACGCTAAGAGGAGCAGGAAAAAGCAAAAAATTTCAGAATTGCACCTTGCAATGCGGAGAAATTACTGTTTGTGCATTTACAATATTCATTGATTTTTGCCATTGAAAAACGTCCAGAAATGATTGAAGCTACTGACTGAATGAAAGGAGCTGGCATCTCACTCTCTTTGAATCTTCTTTATCGTGCTAAGAGGAGCAGGAAAAAGCAAAAAATTTCAGAATTGCACCTTGCAATGCGGAGAAATTACTGTTTGTGCATTTACAATATTCATTGATTTTTGCCATTGAAAAACATCATGTTATTCATATACCAGAAATGATTGAAGCTACTGACTGAATGAAAGGAGCTGGCATCTCACTCTCTTTGAATCTTCTTTATCATGCTAAGAGGAGCAGGAAAAAGCAAAAAATTTCAGAATTGCACCTTGCAATGCGGAGAAATTACTGTTTGTGCATTTACAATATTCAATGATTTTTGCCATTGAAAAACGTCCAGAAATGATTGAAGCTACTGACTGAATGAAAGGAGCTGGCATCTCACTCTCTTTGAATCTTCTTTATCATGCTAAGAGGAGCAGGAAAAAGCAAAAAATTTCAGAATTGCACCTTGCAATGCGGAGAAATTACTGTTTGTGCATTTACAATATTCATTGATTTTTGCCATTGAAAAACATCATGTTATTCATATTCCAGAAATGATTGAAGCTACTGACTGAATGAAAGGAGCTGGCATCTCACTCTCTTTGAATCTTCTTTATCATGCTAAGAGGAGCAGGAAAAAGCAAAAAATTTCAGAATTGCACCTTGCAATGCGGAGAAATTACTGTTTGTGCATTTACAATATTCATTGATTTTTGCCATTGAAAAACGTCCAGAAATGATTGTAGCTACTGACTGAATGAAAGGAGCTGGCATCTCACTCTCTTTGAATCTTCTTTATCATGCTAAGAGGAGCAGGAAAAAGCAAAAAATTTCAGAATTGCACCTTGCAATGCGGAGAAATTACTGTTTGTGCATTTACAATATTCATTGATTTTTGCCATTGAAAAACGTCCAGAAATGATTGAAGCTACTGACTGAATGAAAGGAGCTTGCATCTCACTCTCTTTGAATCTTGTTTATCATGCTGAGGAGCAGGAAAAAGCAAAAAATTTCAGAATTGCACCTTGCAATGCGGAGAAATTACTGTTTGTGCATTTACAATATTCATTGATTTTTGCCATTGAAAAACGTCCAGAAATGATTGAAGCTACTGACTGAATGAAAGGAGATGGCATCTCACTCTCTTTGAATCTTCTTTATCATGCTAAGAGGAGCAGGAAAAAGCAAAAAATTTCAGAATTGCACCTTGCAATGCGGAGAAATTACTGTTTGTGCATTTACAATATTCATTGATTTTTGCCATTGAAAAACATGTTATTCATATACCAGAAATGTTTGAAGCTACTGACTGAATGAAAGGAGCTGGCATCTCACTCTCTTTGAATCTTCTTTATCATGCTAAGAGGAGCAGGAAAAAGCAAAAAATTTCAGAATTGCACCTTGCAATGCGGAGAAATTACTGTTTGTGCATTTACAATATTCATTGATTTTTGCCATTGAAAAACATCATGTTATTCATATACCAGAAATGATTGAAGCTACTGACTGAATGAAAGGAGCTGGCATCTCATTCTCTTTGAATCTTCTTTATCATGCTAAGAGGAGCAGGAAAAAGCAAAAAATTTCAGAATTGCACCTTGCAATGCGGAGAAATTACTGTTTGTGCATTTACAATATTCATTGATTTTTGCCATTGAAAAACATCATGTTATTCATATACCAGAAATGATTGAAGCTACTGACTGAATGAAAGGAGCTGGCATCTCATTCTCTTTGAATCTTCTTTATCATGCTAAGAGGAGCAGGAAAAAGCAAAAAATTTCAGAATTGCACCTTGCAATGCGGAGAAATTACTGTTTGTGCATTTACAATATTCATTGATTTTTGCCATTGAAAAACATCATGTTATTCATATACCAGAAATGATTGAAGCTACTGACTGAATGAAAGGAGCTGGCATCTCATTCTCTTTGAATCTTCTTTATCATGCTAAGAGGAGCAGGAAAAAGCAAAAAATTTCAGAATTGCACCTTGCAATGCGGAGAAATTACTGTTTGTGCATTTACAATATTCATTGATTTTTGCCATTGAAAAACATCATGTTATTCATATACCAGAAATGTTTGAAGCTACTGACTGAAGGAAAGGAGCTGGCATCTCACTCTCTTTGAATCTTCTTTATCATGCTTAGAGGAGCAGGATAAAGCAAAAAATTTCAGAATTGCACCTTGCAATGCGGAGAAATTACTGTTTGTGCATTTACAATATTCATTGATTTTTGCCATTGACAAACGTCCAGAAATGATTGAAGCTACTGACTGAATGAAAGGAGCTGGCATCTCACTCTCTTTGAATCTTGTTTATCATGCTAAGAGGAGCAGGAAAAAGCAAAAAATTTCAGAATTGCACCTTGCAATGCGGAGAAATTACTGTTTGTGCATTTACAATATTCATTGATTTTTGCCATTGAAAAACGTCCAGAAATGATTGAAGCTACTGACTGAATGAAAGGAGCTGGCATCTCATTCTCTTTGAATCTTCTTTATCATGCTAAGAGGAGCAGGAAAAAGCAAAAAATTTCAGAATTGCACCTTGCAATGCGGAGAAATTACTGTTTGTGCATTTACAATATTCATTGATTTTTGCCATTGAAAAACATCATGTTATTCATATACCAGAAATGATTGAAGCTACTGACTGAATGAAAGGAGCTGGCATCTCACTCTCTTTGAATCTTCTTTATCATGCTAAGGTGAGCAGGAAAAAGCAAAAAAATTCAGAATTGCACCTTGCAATGCGGAGAAATTGCTGTTTGTGCATTTACAATATTCAATGATTTTTGCCATTGAAAAACGTCCAGAAATGATTGAAGCTACTGACTGAATGAAAGGAGCTGGCATCTCACTCTCTTTGAATCTTCTTTATCATGCTAAGAGGAGCAGGAAAAAGCAAAAAATTTCAGAATTGCACCTTGCAATGCGGAGAAATTACTGTTTGTGCATTTACAATATTCAATGATTTTTGCCATTGAAAAACGTCCAGAAATGATTGAAGCTACTGACTGAATGAAAGGAGCTGGCATCTCTCTCTTTGAATCTTCTTTATCATGCTAAGAGGAGCAGGAAAAAGCAAAAAATTTCAGAATTGCACCTTGCAATGCGGAGAAATTACTGTTTGTGCATTTACAATATTCATTGATTTTTGCCATTGAAAAACATCATGTTATTCATATACCAGAAATGTTTGAAGCTACTGACTGAATGAAAGGAGCTGGCATCTCACTCTCTTTGAATCTTCTTTATCATGGTAAGAGGAGCAGGAAAAAGCAAAAAATTTCAGAATTGCACCTTGCAATGCGGAGAAATTACTGTTTGTGCATTTACAATATTCATTGATTTTTGCCATTGAAAAACGTCCAGAAATGATTGTAGCTACTGACTGAATGAAAGGAGCTGGCATCTCACTCTCTTTGAATCTTCTTTATCATGCTAAGAGGAGCAGGAAAAAGCAAAAAATTTCAGAATTGCACCTTGCAATGCGGAGAAATTACTGTTTGTGCATTTACAATATTCATTGATTTTTGCCATTGAAAAACGTCCAGAAATGATTGAAGCTACTGACTGAATGAAAGGAGCTTGCATCTCACTCTCTTTGAATCTTGTTTATCATGCTAAGAGGAGCAGGAAAAAGCAAAAAATTTCAGAATTGCACCTTGCAATGCGGAGAAATTACTGTTTGTGCATTTACAATATTCATTGATTTTTGCCATTGAAAAACGTCCAGAAATGATTGAAGCTACTGACTGAATGAAAGGAGCTGGCATCTCACTCTCTTTGAATCTTGTTTATCATGCTGAGGAGCAGGAAAAAGCAAAAAATTTCAGAATTGCACCTTGCAATGCGGAGAAATTACTGTTTGTGCATTTACAATATTCATTGATTTTTGCCATTGAAAAACGTCCAGAAATGATTGAAGCTACTGACTGAATGAAAGGAGATGGCATCTCACTCTCTTTGAATCTTCTTTATCATGCTAAGAGGAGCAGGAAAAAGCAAAAAATTTCAGAATTGCACCTTGCAATGCGGAGAAATTACTGTTTGTGCATTTACAATATTCATTGATTTTTGCCATTGAAAAACATGTTATTCATATACCAGAAATGTTTGAAGCTACTGACTGAATGAAAGGAGCTGGCATCTCACTCTCTTTGAATCTTCTTTATCATGCTAAGAGGAGCAGGAAAAAGCAAAAAATTTCAGAATTGCACCTTGCAATGCGGAGAAATTACTGTTTGTGCATTTACAATATTCATTGATTTTTGCCATTGAAAAACATCATGTTATTCATATACCAGAAATGATTGAAGCTACTGACTGAATGAAAGGAGCTGGCATCTCATTCTCTTTGAATCTTCTTTATCATGCTAAGAGGAGCAGGAAAAAGCAAAAAATTTCAGAATTGCACCTTGCAATGCGGAGAAATTACTGTTTGTGCATTTACAATATTCATTGATTTTTGCCATTGAAAAACATCATGTTATTCATATACCAGAAATGATTGAAGCTACTGACTGAATGAAAGGAGCTGGCATCTCATTCTCTTTGAATCTTCTTTATCATGCTAAGAGGAGCAGGAAAAAGCAAAAAATTTCAGAATTGCACCTTGCAATGCGGAGAAATTACTGTTTGTGCATTTACAATATTCATTGATTTTTGCCATTGAAAAACATCATGTTATTCATATACCAGAAATGTTTGAAGCTACTGACTGAAGGAAAGGAGCTGGCATCTCACTCTCTTTGAATCTTCTTTATCATGCTTAGAGGAGCAGGATAAAGCAAAAAATTTCAGAATTGCACCTTGCAATGCGGAGAAATTACTGTTTGTGCATTTACAATATTCATTGATTTTTGCCATTGACAAACGTCCAGAAATGATTGAAGCTACTGACTGAATGAAAGGAGCTGGCATCTCACTCTCTTTGAATCTTGTTTATCATGCTAAGAGGAGCAGGAAAAAGCAAAAAATTTCAGAATTGCACCTTGCAATGCGGAGAAATTACTGTTTGTGCATTTACAATATTCATTGATTTTTGCCATTGAAAAACGTCCAGAAATGATTGAAGCTACTGACTGAATGAAAGGAGCTGGCATCTCATTCTCTTTGAATCTTCTTTATCATGCTAAGAGGAGCAGGAAAAAGCAAAAAATTTCAGAATTGCACCTTGCAATGCGGAGAAATTACTGTTTGTGCATTTACAATATTCATTGATTTTTGCCATTGAAAAACATCATGTTATTCATATACCAGAAATGATTGAAGCTACTGACTGAATGAAAGGAGCTGGCATCTCACTCTCTTTGAATCTTCTTTATCATGCTAAGGTGAGCAGGAAAAAGCAAAAAAATTCAGAATTGCACCTTGCAATGCGGAGAAATTGCTGTTTGTGCATTTACAATATTCAATGATTTTTGCCATTGAAAAACGTCCAGAAATGATTGAAGCTACTGACTGAATGAAAGGAGCTGGCATCTCACTCTCTTTGAATCTTCTTTATCATGCTAAGAGGAGCAGGAAAAAGCAAAAAATTTCAGAATTGCACCTTGCAATGCGGAGAAATTACTGTTTGTGCATCTACAATATTCATTGATTTTTGCCATTGAAAAACATCATGTTATTCATATACCAGAAATGTTTGAAGCTACTGACTGAATGAAAGGAGCTGGCATCTCACTCTCTTTGAATCTTTTTTATCATGCTAAGAGGAGCAGGAAAAAGCAAAAAATTTCAGAATTGCACCTTGCAATGCGGAGAAATTACTGTTTGTGCATTTACAATATTCATTGATTTTTGCCATTGAAAAACGTCCAGAAATGATTGAAGCTACTGACTGAATGAAAGGAACTGGCATCTCACTCTCTTTGAATCTTGTTTATCATGCTAAGAGGAGCAGGAAAAAGCAAAAAATTTCAGAATTGCACCTTGCAATGCGGAGAAATTACTGTTTGTGCATTTACAATATTCATTGATTTTTGCCATTGAAAAACGTCCAGAAATGATTGAAGCTACTGACTGAATGAAAGGAGCTGGCATCTCACTCTCTTTGAATCTTCTTTATCATGCTAAGAGGAGCAGGAAAAAGCAAAAAATTTCAGAATTGCACCTTGCAATGCGGAGAAATTACTGTTTGTGCATTTACAATATTCATTGATTTTTGCCATTGAAAAACATCATGTTATTCATATACCAGAAATGATTGAAGCTACTGACTGAATGAAAGGAGCTGGCATCTCATTCTCTTTGAATCTTCTTTATCATGCTAAGAGGAGCAGGAAAAAGCAAAAAATTTCAGAATTGCACCTTGCAATGCGGAGAAATTACTGTTTGTGCATTTACAATATTCAATGATTTTTGCCATTGAAAAACGTCCAGAAATGATTGAAGCTACTGACTGAATGAAAGGAGCTGGCATCTCACTCTCTTTGAATCTTGTTTATCATGCTAAGAGGAGCAGGAAAAAGCAAAAAATTTCAGAATTGCACCTTGCAATGCGGAGAAATTACTGTTTGTGCATTTACAATATTCATTGATTTTTGCCATTGAAAAACGTCCAGAAATGATTGAAGCTACTGACTGAATGAAAGGAGCTGGCATCTCACTCTCTTTGAATCTTCTTTATCATGCTAAGAGGAGCAGGAAAAAGCAAAAAATTTCAGAATTGCACCTTGCAATGCGGAGAAATTACTGTTTGTGCATTTACAATATTCATTGATTTTTGCCATTGAAAAACGTCCAGAAATGATTGAAGCTACTGACTGAATGAAAGGAGCTGGCATCTCACTCTCTTTGAATCTTCTTTATCATGCTAAGAGGAGCAGGAAAAAGCAAAAAATTTCAGAATTGCACCTTGCAATGCGGAGAAATTACTGTTTGTGCATTTACAATATTCATTGATTTTTGCCATTGAAAAACGTCCAGAAATGATTGAAGCTACTGACTGAATGAAAGGAGCTTGCATCTCACTCTCTTTGAATCTTGTTTATCATGCTAAGAGGAGCAGGAAAAAGCAAAAAATTTCAGAATTGCACCTTGCAATGCGGAGAAATTACTGTTTGTGCATTTACAATATTCATTGATTTTTGCCATTGAAAAACGTCCAGAAATGATTGAAGCTACTGACTGAATGAAAGGAGCTGGCATCTCACTCTCTTTGAATCTTGTTTATCATGCTGAGGAGCAGGAAAAAGCAAAAAATTTCAGAATTGCACCTTGCAATGCGGAGAAATTACTGTTTGTGCATTTACAATATTCATTGATTTTTGCCATTGAAAAACGTCCAGAAATGATTGAAGCTACTGACTGAATGAAAGGAGATGGCATCTCACTCTCTTTGAATCTTCTTTATCATGCTAAGAGGAGCAGGAAAAAGCAAAAAATTTCAGAATTGCACCTTGCAATGCGGAGAAATTACTGTTTGTGCATTTACAATATTCATTGATTTTTGCCATTGAAAAACATGTTATTCATATACCAGAAATGTTTGAAGCTACTGACTGAATGAAAGGAGCTGGCATCTCACTCTCTTTGAATCTTCTTTATCATGCTAAGAGGAGCAGGAAAAAGCAAAAAATTTCAGAATTGCACCTTGCAATGCGGAGAAATTACTGTTTGTGCATTTACAATATTCATTGATTTTTGCCATTGAAAAACATCATGTTATTCATATACCAGAAATGATTGAAGCTACTGACTGAATGAAAGGAGCTGGCATCTCATTCTCTTTGAATCTTCTTTATCATGCTAAGAGGAGCAGGAAAAAGCAAAAAATTTCAGAATTGCACCTTGCAATGCGGAGAAATTACTGTTTGTGCATTTACAATATTCATTGATTTTTGCCATTGAAAAACATCATGTTATTCATATACCAGAAATGATTGAAGCTACTGACTGAATGAAAGGAGCTGGCATCTCATTCTCTTTGAATCTTCTTTATCATGCTAAGAGGAGCAGGAAAAAGCAAAAAATTTCAGAATTGCACCTTGCAATGCGGAGAAATTACTGTTTGTGCATTTACAATATTCATTGATATTTGCCATTGAAAAACATCATGTTATTCATATACCAGAAATGTTTGAAGCTACTGACTGAAGGAAAGGAGCTGGCATCTCACTCTCTTTGAATCTTCTTTATCATGCTTAGAGGAGCAGGATAAAGCAAAAAATTTCAGAATTGCACCTTGCAATGCGGAGAAATTACTGTTTGTGCATTTACAATATTCATTGATTTTTGCCATTGACAAACGTCCAGAAATGATTGAAGCTACTGACTGAATGAAAGGAGCTGGCATCTCACTCTCTTTGAATCTTGTTTATCATGCTAAGAGGAGCAGGAAAAAGCAAAAAATTTCAGAATTGCACCTTGCAATGCGGAGAAATTACTGTTTGTGCATTTACAATATTCATTGATTTTTGCCATTGAAAAACGTCCAGAAATGATTGAAGCTACTGACTGAATGAAAGGAGCTGGCATCTCATTCTCTTTGAATCTTCTTTATCATGCTAAGAGGAGCAGGAAAAAGCAAAAAATTTCAGAATTGCACCTTGCAATGCGGAGAAATTACTGTTTGTGCATTTACAATATTCATTGATTTTTGCCATTGAAAAACATCATGTTATTCATATACCAGAAATGATTGAAGCTACTGACTGAATGAAAGGAGCTGGCATCTCACTCTCTTTGAATCTTCTTTATCATGCTAAGGTGAGCAGGAAAAAGCAAAAAAATTCAGAATTGCACCTTGCAATGCGGAGAAATTGCTGTTTGTGCATTTACAATATTCAATGATTTTTGCCATTGAAAAACGTCCAGAAATGATTGAAGCTACTGACTGAATGAAAGGAGCTGGCATCTCACTCTCTTTGAATCTTCTTTATCATGCTAAGAGGAGCAGGAAAAAGCAAAAAATTTCAGAATTGCACCTTGCAATGCGGAGAAATTACTGTTTGTGCATCTACAATATTCATTGATTTTTGCCATTGAAAAACATCATGTTATTCATATACCAGAAATGTTTGAAGCTACTGACTGAATGAAAGGAGCTGGCATCTCACTCTCTTTGAATCTTTTTTATCATGCTAAGAGGAGCAGGAAAAAGCAAAAAATTTCAGAATTGCACCTTGCAATGCGGAGAAATTACTGTTTGTGCATTTACAATATTCATTGATTTTTGCCATTGAAAAACGTCCAGAAATGATTGAAGCTACTGACTGAATGAAAGGAACTGGCATCTCACTCTCTTTGAATCTTGTTTATCATGCTAAGAGGAGCAGGAAAAAGCAAAAAATTTCAGAATTGCACCTTGCAATGCGGAGAAATTACTGTTTGTGCATTTACAATATTCATTGATTTTTGCCATTGAAAAACGTCCAGAAATGATTGAAGCTACTGACTGAATGAAAGGAGCTGGCATCTCACTCTCTTTGAATCTTCTTTATCATGCTAAGAGGAGCAGGAAAAAGCAAAAAATTTCAGAATTGCACCTTGCAATGCGGAGAAATTACTGTTTGTGCATTTACAATATTCATTGATTTTTGCCATTGAAAAACATCATGTTATTCATATACCAGAAATGATTGAAGCTACTGACTGAATGAAAGGAGCTGGCATCTCATTCTCTTTGAATCTTCTTTATCATGCTAAGAGGAGCAGGAAAAAGCAAAAAATTTCAGAATTGCACCTTGCAATGCGGAGAAATTACTGTTTGTGCATTTACAATATTCAATGATTTTTGCCATTGAAAAACGTCCAGAAATGATTGAAGCTACTGACTGAATGAAAGGAGCTGGCATCTCACTCTCTTTGAATCTTGTTTATCATGCTAAGAGGAGCAGGAAAAAGCAAAAAATTTCAGAATTGCACCTTGCAATGCGGAGAAATTACTGTTTGTGCATTTACAATATTCATTGATTTTTGCCATTGAAAAACGTCCAGAAATGATTGAAGCTACTGACTGAATGAAAGGAGCTGGCATCTCACTCTCTTTGAATCTTCTTTATCATGCTAAGAGGAGCAGGAAAAAGCAAAAAATTTCAGAATTGCACCTTGCAATGCGGAGAAATTACTGTTTGTGCATTTACAATATTCATTGATTTTTGCCATTGAAAAACGTCCAGAAATGATTGAAGCTACTGACTGAATGAAAGGAGCTGGCATCTCACTCTCTTTGAATCTTCTTTATCATGCTAAGAGGAGCAGGAAAAAGCAAAACATTTCAGAATTGCACCTTGCAATGCGGAGAAATTACTGTTTGTGCATTTACAATATTCATTGATTTTTGCCATTGAAAAACGTCCAGAAATGATTGAAGCTACTGACTGAATGAAAGGAGCTGGCATCTCACTGATTTTTGCCATTGAAAAACATGTTTTTCATATACCAGAAATGTTTGAAGCTACTGACTGAATGAAAGGAGCTGGCATCTCACTCTCTTTGAATCTTCTTTATCATGCTAGGATTAACAGGAAAAAGCTAAAAATTTCAGAATTGCACCGTGCAATGTGGAGATATTACTGTTTGTGCATTTACAATATTCATTGATTTTTGCCATTGAAAAACATGTTTTTCATATACCAGAAATGTTTGAAGCTACTGACTGAATGAAAGGAGCTGGCATCTCACTCTCTTTGAATCTTCTTTATCATGCTAGGATTAACAGGAAAAAGCTAAAAATTTCAGAATTGCACCGTGCAATGTGGAGATATTACTGTTTGTGCATTTACAATATTCATTGATTTTTGCCATTGAAAAACATGTTTTTCATATACCAGAAATGTTTGAAGCTACTGACTGAATGAAAGGAGCTGGCATCTCACTCTCTTTGAATCTTCTTTATCATGCTAGGATTAACAGGAAAAAGCTAAAAATTTCAGAATTGCACCGTGCAATGTGGAGATATTACTGTTTGTGCATTTACAATATTCATTGATTTTTGCCATTGAAAAACATGTTTTTCATATACCAGAAATGTTTGAAGCTACTGACTGAATGAAAGGAGCTGGCATCTCACTCTCTTTGAATCTTCTTTATCATGCTAGGATTAACAGGAAAAAGCTAAAAATTTCAGAATTGCACCGTGCAATGTGGAGATATTACTGTTTGTGCATTTACAATATTCATTGATTTTTGCCATTGAAAAACATGTTTTTCATATACCAGAAATGTTTGAAGCTACTGACTGAATGAAAGGAGCTGGCATCTCACTCTCTTTGAATCTTCTTTATCATGCTAGGATTAGCAGGAAAAAGCTAAAAATTTCAGAATTGCACCGTGCAATGTGGAGATATTACTGTTTGTGCATTTACAATATTCATTGATTTTTGCCATTGAAAAACATGTTTTTCATATACCAGAAATGTTTGAAGCTACTGACTGAATGAAAGGAGCTGGCATCTCACTCTCTTTGAATCTTCTTTATCATGCTAGGATTAACAGGAAAAAGCTAAAAATTTCAGAATTGCACCGTGCAATGTGGAGATATTACTGTTTGTGCATTTACAATATTCATTGATTTTTGCCATTGAAAAACATGTTTTTCATATACCAGAAATGTTTGAAGCTACTGACTGAATGAAAGGAGCTGGCATCTCACTCTCTTTGAATCTTCTTTATCATGCTAGGATTAACAGGAAAAAGCTAAAAATTTCAGAATTGCACCGTGCAATGTGGAGATATTACTGTTTGTGCATTTACAATATTCATTGATTTTTGCCATTGAAAAACGTCCAGAAATGTTTGAAGCTACTGACTGAATGAAAGGAGCTGGCATCTCACTCTCTTTGAATCTTCTTTATCATGCTAGGATTAACAGGAAAAAGCTAAAAATTTCAGAATTGCACCGTGCAATGTGGAGATATTACTGTTTGTGCATTTACAATATTCATTGATTTTTGCCATTGAAAAACATGTTTTTCATATACCAGAAATGTTTGAAGCTACTGACTGAATGAAAGGAGCTGGCATCTCACTCTCTTTGAATCTTCTTTATCATGCTAGGATTAACAGGAAAAAGCTAAAAATTTCAGAATTGCACCGTGCAATGTGGAGATATTACTGTTTGTGCATTTACAATATTCATTGATTTTTGCCATTGAAAAACGTCCAGAAATGTTTGAAGCTACTGACTGAATGAAAGGAGCTGGCATCTCACTCTCTTTGAATCTTCTTTATCATGCTAGGATTAACAGGAAAAAGCTAAAAATTTCAGAATTGCACCGTGCAATGTGGAGATATTACTGTTTGTGCATTTACAATATTCATTGATTTTTGCCATTGAAAAACATGTTTTTCATATACCAGAAATGTTTGAAGCTACTGACTGAATGAAAGGAGCTGGCATCTCACTCTCTTTGAATCTTCTTTATCATGCTAGGATTAGCAGGAAAAAGCTAAAAATTTCAGAATTGCACCGTGCAATGTGGAGATATTACTGTTTGTGCATTTACAATATTCATTGATTTTTGCCATTGAAAAACGTCCAGAAATGTTTGAAGCTACTGACTGAATGAAAGGAGCTGGCATCTCACTCTCTTTGAATCTTCTTTATCATGCTAGGATTAACAGGAAAAAGCTAAAAATTTCAGAATTGCACCGTGCAATGTGGAGATATTACTGTTTGTGCATTTACAATATTCATTGATTTTTGCCATTGAAAAACATGTTTTTCATATACCAGAAATGTTTGAAGCTACTGACTGAATGAAAGGAGCTGGCATCTCACTCTCTTTGAATCTTCTTTATCATGCTAGGATTAACAGGAAAAAGCTAAAAATTTCAGAATTGCACCGTGCAATGTGGAGATATTACTGTTTGTGCATTTACAATATTCATTGATTTTTGCCATTGAAAAACGTCCAGAAATGTTTGAAGCTACTGACTGAATGAAAGGAGCTGGCATCTCACTCTCTTTGAATCTTCTTTATCATGCTAGGATTAACAGGAAAAAGCTAAAAATTTCAGAATTGCACCGTGCAATGTGGAGATATTACTGTTTGTGCATTTACAATATTCATTGATTTTTGCCATTGAAAAACATGTTTTTCATATACCAGAAATGTTTGAAGCTACTGACTGAATGAAAGGAGCTGGCATCTCACTCTCTTTGAATCTTCTTTATCATGCTAGGATTAGCAGGAAAAAGCAAAAAATTTCAGAATTGCACCGTGCAATGTGGAGATATTACTGTTTGTGCATTTACAATATTCATTGATTTTTGCCATTGAAAAACGTCCAGAAATGTTTGAAGCTACTGACTGAATGAAAGGAGCTGGCATCTCACTCTCTTTGAATCTTCTTTATCATGCTAGGATTAACAGGAAAAAGCTAAAAAATTCAGAATTGCACCGTGCAATGTGGAGATATTACTGTTTGTGCATTTACAATATTCATTGATTTTTGCCATTGAAAAACGTCCAGAAATGTTTGAAGCTACTGACTGAATGAAAGGAGCTGGCATCTCACTCTCTTTGAATCTTCTTTATCATGCTAGGATTAACAGGAAAAAGCTAAAAATTTCAGAATTGCACCGTGCAATGTGGAGATATTACTGTTTGTGCATTTACAATATTCATTGATTTTTGCCATTGAAAAACATGTTTTTCATATACCAGAAATGTTTGAAGCTACTGACTGAATGAAAGGAGCTGGCATCTCACTCTCTTTGAATCTTCTTTATCATGCTAGGATTAACAGGAAAAAGCTAAAAATTTCAGAATTGCACCGTGCAATGTGGAGATATTACTGTTTGTGCATTTACAATATTCATTGATTTTTGCCATTGAAAAACATGTTTTTCATATACCAGAAATGTTTGAAGCTACTGACTGAATGAAAGGAGCTGGCATCTCACTCTCTTTGAATCTTCTTTATCATGCTAGGATTAACAGGAAAAAGCTAAAAATTTCAGAATTGCACCGTGCAATGTGGAGATATTACTGTTTGTGCATTTACAATATTCATTGATTTTTGCCATTGAAAAACATGTTTTTCATATACCAGAAATGTTTGAAGCTACTGACTGAATGAAAGGAGCTGGCATCTCACTCTCTTTGAATCTTCTTTATCATGCTAGGATTAGCAGGAAAAAGCTAAAAATTTCAGAATTGCACCGTGCAATGTGGAGATATTACTGTTTGTGCATTTACAATATTCATTGATTTTTGCCATTGAAAAACGTCCAGAAATGTTTGAAGCTACTGACTGAATGAAAGGAGCTGGCATCTCACTCTCTTTGAATCTTCTTTATCATGCTAGGATTAACAGGAAAAAGCTAAAAATTTCAGAATTGCACCGTGCAATGTGGAGATATTACTGTTTGTGCATTTACAATATTCATTGATTTTTGCCATTGAAAAACATGTTTTTCATATACCAGAAATGTTTGAAGCTACTGACTGAATGAAAGGAGCTGGCATCTCACTCTCTTTGAATCTTCTTTATCATGCTAGGATTAACAGGAAAAAGCTAAAAATTTCAGAATTGCACCGTGCAATGTGGAGATATTACTGTTTGTGCATTTACAATATTCATTGATTTTTGCCATTGAAGAACGTCCAGAAATGTTTGAAGCTACTGACTGAATGAAAGGAGCTGGCATCTCACTCTCTTTGAATCTTCTTTATCATGCTAGGATTAACAGGAAAAAGCTAAAAATTTCAGAATTGCACCGTGCAATGTGGAGATATTACTGTTTGTGCATTTACAATATTCATTGATTTTTGCCATTGAAAAACATGTTTTTCATATACCAGAAATGTTTGAAGCTACTGACTGAATGAAAGGAGCTGGCATCTCACTCTCTTTGAATCTTCTTTATCATGCTAGGATTAGCAGGAAAAAGCAAAAAATTTCAGAATTGCACCGTGCAATGTGGAGATATTACTGTTTGTGCATTTACAATATTCATTGATTTTTGCCATTGAAAAACGTCCAGAAATGTTTGAAGCTACTGACTGAATGAAAGGAGCTGGCATCTCACTCTCTTTGAATCTTCTTTATCATGCTAGGATTAACAGGAAAAAGCTAAAAATTTCAGAATTGCACCGTGCAATGTGGAGATATTACTGTTTGTGCATTTACAATATTCATTGATTTTTGCCATTGAAAAACGTCCAGAAATGTTTGAAGCTACTGACTGAATGAAAGGAGCTGGCATCTCACTCTCTTTGAATCTTCTTTATCATGCTAGGATTAACAGGAAAAAGCTAAAAATTTCAGAATTGCACCGTGCAATGTGGAGATATTACTGTTTGTGCATTTACAATATTCATTGATTTTTGCCATTGAAAAACATGTTTTTCATATACCAGAAATGTTTGAAGCTACTGACTGAATGAAAGGAGCTGGCATCTCACTCTCTTTGAATCTTCTTTATCATGCTAGGATTAACAGGAAAAAGCTAAAAATTTCAGAATTGCACCGTGCAATGTGGAGATATTACTGTTTGTGCATTTACAATATTCATTGATTTTTGCCATTGAAAAACATGTTTTTCATATACCAGAAATGTTTGAAGCTACTGACTGAATGAAAGGAGCTGGCATCTCACTCTCTTTGAATCTTCTTTATCATGCTAGGATTAACAGGAAAAAGCTAAAAATTTCAGAATTGCACCGTGCAATGTGGAGATATTACTGTTTGTGCATTTACAATATTCATTGATTTTTGCCATTGAAAAACATGTTTTTCATATACCAGAAATGTTTGAAGCTACTGACTGAATGAAAGGAGCTGGCATCTCACTCTCTTTGAATCTTCTTTATCATGCTAGGATTAACAGGAAAAAGCTAAAAATTTCAGAATTGCACCGTGCAATGTGGAGATATTACTGTTTGTGCATTTACAATATTCATTGATTTTTGCCATTGAAAAACATGTTTTTCATATACCAGAAATGTTTGAAGCTACTGACTGAATGAAAGGAGCTGGCATCTCACTCTCTTTGAATCTTCTTTATCATGCTAGGATTAACAGGAAAAAGCTAAAAATTTCAGAATTGCACCGTGCAATGTGGAGATATTACTGTTTGTGCATTTACAATATTCATTGATTTTTGCCATTGAAAAACATGTTTTTCATATACCAGAAATGTTTGAAGCTACTGACTGAATGAAAGGAGCTGGCATCTCACTCTCTTTGAATCTTCTTTATCATGCTAGGATTAACAGGAAAAAGCTAAAAATTTCAGAATTGCACCGTGCAATGTGGAGATATTACTGTTTGTGCATTTACAATATTCATTGATTTTTGCCATTGAAAAACATGTTTTTCATATACCAGAAATGTTTGAAGCTACTGACTGAATGAAAGGAGCTGGCATCTCACTCTCTTTGAATCTTCTTTATCATGCTAGGATTAGCAGGAAAAAGCTAAAAATTTCAGAATTGCACCGTGCAATGTGGAGATATTACTGTTTGTGCATTTACAATATTCATTGATTTTTGCCATTGAAAAACATGTTTTTCATATACCAGAAATGTTTGAAGCTACTGACTGAATGAAAGGAGCTGGCATCTCACTCTCTTTGAATCTTCTTTATCATGCTAGGATTAACAGGAAAAAGCTAAAAATTTCAGAATTGCACCGTGCAATGTGGAGATATTACTGTTTGTGCATTTACAATATTCATTGATTTTTGCCATTGAAAAACATGTTTTTCATATACCAGAAATGTTTGAAGCTACTGACTGAATGAAAGGAGCTGGCATCTCACTCTCTTTGAATCTTCTTTATCATGCTAGGATTAACAGGAAAAAGCTAAAAATTTCAGAATTGCACCGTGCAATGTGGAGATATTACTGTTTGTGCATTTACAATATTCATTGATTTTTGCCATTGAAAAACATGTTTTTCATATACCAGAAATGTTTGAAGCTACTGACTGAATGAAAGGAGCTGGCATCTCACTCTCTTTGAATCTTCTTTATCATGCTAGGATTAACAGGAAAAAGCTAAAAATTTCAGAATTGCACCGTGCAATGTGGAGATATTACTGTTTGTGCATTTACAATATTCATTGATTTTTGCCATTGAAAAACATGTTTTTCATATACCAGAAATGTTTGAAGCTACTGACTGAATGAAAGGAGCTGGCATCTCACTCTCTTTGAATCTTCTTTATCATGCTAGGATTAACAGGAAAAAGCTAAAAATTTCAGAATTGCACCGTGCAATGTGGAGATATTACTGTTTGTGCATTTACAATATTCATTGATTTTTGCCATTGAAAAACATGTTTTTCATATACCAGAAATGTTTGAAGCTACTGACTGAATGAAAGGAGCTGGCATCTCACTCTCTTTGAATCTTCTTTATCATGCTAGGATTAACAGGAAAAAGCTAAAAATTTCAGAATTGCACCGTGCAATGTGGAGATATTACTGTTTGTGCATTTACAATATTCATTGATTTTTGCCATTGAAAAACATGTTTTTCATATACCAGAAATGTTTGAAGCTACTGACTGAATGAAAGGAGCTGGCATCTCACTCTCTTTGAATCTTCTTTATCATGCTAGGATTAGCAGGAAAAAGCTAAAAATTTCAGAATTGCACCGTGCAATGTGGAGATATTACTGTTTGTGCATTTACAATATTCATTGATTTTTGCCATTGAAAAACGTCCAGAAATGTTTGAAGCTACTGACTGAATGAAAGGAGCTGGCATCTCACTCTCTTTGAATCTTCTTTATCATGCTAGGATTAACAGGAAAAAGCTAAAAATTTCAGAATTGCACCGTGCAATGTGGAGATATTACTGTTTGTGCATTTACAATATTCATTGATTTTTGCCATTGAAAAACATGTTTTTCATATACCAGAAATGTTTGAAGCTACTGACTGAATGAAAGGAGCTGGCATCTCACTCTCTTTGAATCTTCTTTATCATGCTAGGATTAACAGGAAAAAGCTAAAAATTTCAGAATTGCACCGTGCAATGTGGAGATATTACTGTTTGTGCATTTACAATATTCATTGATTTTTGCCATTGAAAAACGTCCAGAAATGTTTGAAGCTACTGACTGAATGAAAGGAGCTGGCATCTCACTCTCTTTGAATCTTCTTTATCATGCTAGGATTAACAGGAAAAAGCTAAAAATTTCAGAATTGCACCGTGCAATGTGGAGATATTACTGTTTGTGCATTTACAATATTCATTGATTTTTGCCATTGAAAAACATGTTTTTCATATACCAGAAATGTTTGAAGCTACTGACTGAATGAAAGGAGCTGGCATCTCACTCTCTTTGAATCTTCTTTATCATGCTAGGATTAGCAGGAAAAAGCAAAAAATTTCAGAATTGCACCGTGCAATGTGGAGATATTACTGTTTGTGCATTTACAATATTCATTGATTTTTGCCATTGAAAAACGTCCAGAAATGTTTGAAGCTACTGACTGAATGAAAGGAGCTGGCATCTCACTCTCTTTGAATCTTCTTTATCATGCTAGGATTAACAGGAAAAAGCTAAAAATTTCAGAATTGCACCGTGCAATGTGGAGATATTACTGTTTGTGCATTTACAATATTCATTGATTTTTGCCATTGAAAAACGTCCAGAAATGTTTGAAGCTACTGACTGAATGAAAGGAGCTGGCATCTCACTCTCTTTGAATCTTCTTTATCATGCTAGGATTAACAGGAAAAAGCTAAAAATTTCAGAATTGCACCGTGCAATGTGGAGATATTACTGTTTGTGCATTTACAATATTCATTGATTTTTGCCATTGAAAAACATGTTTTTCATATACCAGAAATGTTTGAAGCTACTGACTGAATGAAAGGAGCTGGCATCTCACTCTCTTTGAATCTTCTTTATCATGCTAGGATTAACAGGAAAAAGCTAAAAATTTCAGAATTGCACCGTGCAATGTGGAGATATTACTGTTTGTGCATTTACAATATTCATTGATTTTTGCCATTGAAAAACATGTTTTTCATATACCAGAAATGTTTGAAGCTACTGACTGAATGAAAGGAGCTGGCATCTCACTCTCTTTGAATCTTCTTTATCATGCTAGGATTAACAGGAAAAAGCTAAAAATTTCAGAATTGCACCGTGCAATGTGGAGATATTACTGTTTGTGCATTTACAATATTCATTGATTTTTGCCATTGAAAAACATGTTTTTCATATACCAGAAATGTTTGAAGCTACTGACTGAATGAAAGGAGCTGGCATCTCACTCTCTTTGAATCTTCTTTATCATGCTAGGATTAACAGGAAAAAGCTAAAAATTTCAGAATTGCACCGTGCAATGTGGAGATATTACTGTTTGTGCATTTACAATATTCATTGATTTTTGCCATTGAAAAACATGTTTTTCATATACCAGAAATGTTTGAAGCTACTGACTGAATGAAAGGAGCTGGCATCTCACTCTCTTTGAATCTTCTTTATCATGCTAGGATTAACAGGAAAAAGCTAAAAATTTCAGAATTGCACCGTGCAATGTGGAGATATTACTGTTTGTGCATTTACAATATTCATTGATTTTTGCCATTGAAAAACATGTTTTTCATATACCAGAAATGTTTGAAGCTACTGACTGAATGAAAGGAGCTGGCATCTCACTCTCTTTGAATCTTCTTTATCATGCTAGGATTAGCAGGAAAAAGCTAAAAATTTCAGAATTGCACCGTGCAATGTGGAGATATTACTGTTTGTGCATTTACAATATTCATTGATTTTTGCCATTGAAAAACGTCCAGAAATGTTTGAAGCTACTGACTGAATGAAAGGAGCTGGCATCTCACTCTCTTTGAATCTTCTTTATCATGCTAGGATTAACAGGAAAAAGCTAAAAATTTCAGAATTGCACCGTGCAATGTGGAGATATTACTGTTTGTGCATTTACAATATTCATTGATTTTTGCCATTGAAAAACATGTTTTTCATATACCAGAAATGTTTGAAGCTACTGACTGAATGAAAGGAGCTGGCATCTCACTCTCTTTGAATCTTCTTTATCATGCTAGGATTAACAGGAAAAAGCTAAAAATTTCAGAATTGCACCGTGCAATGTGGAGATATTACTGTTTGTGCATTTACAATATTCATTGATTTTTGCCATTGAAAAAAGTCCAGAAATGTTTGAAGCTACTGACTGAATGAAAGGAGCTGGCATCTCACTCTCTTTGAATCTTCTTTATCATGCTAGGATTAACAGGAAAAAGCTAAAAATTTCAGAATTGCACCGTGCAATGTGGAGATATTACTGTTTGTGCATTTACAATATTCATTGATTTTTGCCATTGAAAAACATGTTTTTCATATACCAGAAATGTTTGAAGCTACTGACTGAATGAAAGGAGCTGGCATCTCACTCTCTTTGAATCTTCTTTATCATGCTAGGATTAACATGGAAAAAGCAAAAAATTTCAGAATTGCACCGTGCAATGTGGAGATATTACTGTTTGTGCATTTACAATATTCATTGATTTTTGCCATTGAAAAACGTCCAGAAATGTTTGAAGCTACTGACTGAATGAAAGGAGCTGGCATCTCACTCTCTTTGAATCTTCTTTATCATGCTAGGATTAACAGGAAAAAGCTAAAATTTCAGAATTGCACCGTGCAATGTGGAGATATTACTGTTTGTGCATTTACAATATTCATTGATTTTTGCCATTGAAAAACGTCCAGAAATGTTTGAAGCTACTGACTGAATGAAAGGAGCTGGCATCTCACTCTCTTTGAATCTTCTTTATCATGCTAGGATTAACAGGAAAAAGCTAAAAATTTCAGAATTGCACCGTGCAATGTGGAGATATTACTGTTTGTGCATTTACAATATTCATTGATTTTTGCCATTGAAAAACATGTTTTTCATATACCAGAAATGTTTGAAGCTACTGACTGAATGAAAGGAGCTGGCATCTCACTCTCTTTGAATCTTCTTTATCATGCTAGGATTAACAGGGAAAAGCTAAAAATTTCAGAATTGCACCGTGCAATGTGGAGATATTACTGTTTGTGCATTTACAATATTCATTGATTTTTGCCATTGAAAAACATGTTTTTCATATACCAGAAATGTTTGAAGCTACTGACTGAATGAAAGGAGCTGGCATCTCACTCTCTTTGAATCTTCTTTATCATGCTAGGATTAACA